>NC_081845.1:54384914-54599431 GCF_963259705.1 Myotis daubentonii | reverse complement strand
TCTCTCTCTCTCTCTCTCTCTCTCTCTTATCTTTCTGTTGATCTATATAATAGTTTTAATTTATTATGCTAATCTATGAGGTGCTAATATTTAAAGCACTCCCACCCTGGCTGGTGTTACTCAGTTGGTTGGAGCATCTCAGGTTCTAGTCCCAGTCAGGGCACATACGCAGGTGGTGGGTTTGATCCCTGGTCAGGGTGGGTATAGGAGGCAACCAATTGATGTTTCTCCCTCTCTCTCTCCCTCTCCCTTCCTCTCTCTCTCAAATCAGTAAGAACATATTTTTTTTTATTAAAAAATAAAGCACTCCCAACTTCCTCTAATCATAAAGTGTGCCCTTCTCTTCTTTGGACTCCAGTGAGGAGCAGAATGTACCTCTGTTGCATCGTAAGTACCGCCCCCTCTTCCTGGGGACATGCTCTTTCCAGACACTGAGCTCTCCAGTCCTGATTCTCAGTCATCTTAATCACAGACGGTGCCTCACGTGAAAGCCTGTCCCACCCCTATCTGACTCCGTGGAATACCCCCACTAGTTCTATTTAAGTGTCTTGTCATTTTAAACAACCATTCACTGTAGTATGAAGACAACAAACACTTGCTATCTTTAGCTTTTTCTTAGCATATTTTATCCATCTCTTTAACTGAGGTCAGGTTTCAAAATAACAACAGGCTGTTTCTTCAGACCTTGCTACAGTGAGGGCGTCGCCATCACTTGCCTTTGGCGGAGACTCCAGGGCAGGGAGCAGAGCTGGAAAGCTTTACAGGGAAAAAATGGGGGGAGGTTGTTGACAGGGGCGAAGCAGAGGCGGGCATCTCAGGTCTGTGCTTTGGTGAGGTGTTTGGCTTTCTCGGGTTGGTCCCCAGTTGGGGGAGGGGACGGGCATGCAAATGGGGATGCCTGCCAGGTCCGGACGGTCTGAGCCCGGACTGCTGCAGCTGCGGGGTTGTGGTTGGGCTCCCCGCACTGGGTGCTGCGGGGCTGTGGGTTAGAGTTCTCTCCTCACATAAGGTCTGGCCTTTGTGTCTCACAGGCTCTTCTCTAACCACCTCGTTTCCCTTGCCACCCTTTCTGGTGGCAGCTTTTCAAACAGGCCCCTGGTTTCCTGGGTGGAGGGAGGTTCAGCCCAGGGGTGTATCTGCTAGATCACTGTCCCGGTAGCATTCCTATCCGTCTCTCTCCTGCGGTCCTTGAGACGCCCAGTCCCCATATTCCTTTCCGTTACCTACTAACCCTCACTCTAACTCATCCGATAGGTACCAGGTAGCATGTAGATTCCAATGCCTTGTCCTTCAGGAGCTGAGAGTCTACCAAGTAGCACTGAGACGCTATAAATCTTTACCTCTTGCTAAGTGCCATGACAGGAGTGAAATAAAAATTCTACTAAATTGACTTAGGTGACATTTTCAGTTGGTTTTGAGATACAAATAGGCAAAGGAGAAGAGGGGCGTGATGGCCTGATGGGGTATGAGAGGTGGAGGCGACAGCACAGGTCTGGAGTAGGAATGTTAAGAGAATGGGGTATTCAGTGGGGCTGAACCGCATCCTGATGAACCCTCTCCTCATTCCTCAACCTCCACGTCATCCTGAGTCCCACCGTGGACCTAATTATCCCCTCCAGTCGCATCACCTCGAACACAGCGCCCCATAGTCGCCCACACGACCTGCTGCTAAGACAGAGCCAAGCGTATTGCCTCACAGTCACCAGGGAAACCACCTCCTCAGCAGAGCTCGGCAGAGGAGCAGCAGCCAGGGCAGCACTTACTGAGAACCTGAAGCTCGGTTGAAGGCAGGCCTGTCGGTGCCAGGGGTAGATCAGGGTCGGGATATGGGCTTGAACCGGACTGGATAGAGGTCACGAGGAAGCAGCAGCATGGAGGGGAATAGCGAGGTGACTCTTGGGGCAAGGGATGCAAAGAATGCTAGGGCTTAATCTACGTGTTAATGCTTATTTCTGAAGGATTGATGCATCTTTTAGGATGTTCTGTAATGAACAGTCAAGTTATTTGCTTTGGCAGGAGGCTCTTGAAATAGTAAAATGATGAGAATGAAGACAATGAAATAGCAAAGTTATATTAATGTAGACAATAAGCTGTGTGGGGGGAAGTGATTTTGGTTCTCAATCACCTGCAGTATCTCAAACTCTGAAATGTTTCCTCTAATTCTAGGTCTCTCTTTAACTCACGTGCTCTAATGCCTTCTGTGTTTTTTCTTGCACTTCACCATAACTCCTATTCCTTTTTTTTAAATGCAGTTTTAAAACATTGATTTTTAGAGAGGAAAGAGGAAAGAGAGAGAGAGAGAGAGAGACAGACAGACAGACAGACAGACAGACAGACATTGGTGTGAGAGAGATACATTGATTGGTTGCCTCCTGCATCCTACATGCTCCTGGGCTGGGGATGGAACCTGCAAACCTCGGTATGTGTCCTGTGTCCTGTGCCCTGACCAGGAATTGAATCTGCCACCTTCTGGTGTACGGGATGACGCCCAACCACCTGAGCCACAACTGGCCAGGCCACTCCTATTCTTCTTATAAGCTCCTCCTTGCTTCTCAGCCTGAGTAATCTGTTTAACTTCATGTTTACTAAGAATTCACAAAAGGAGTAAGTTGTATGAATCTCAAAGTGATGAAGGAATTAGAAGATTACTTAAGAAATGATGGAGCTCACTGTAAGTCTGAGCCTGTATGTTCTTTGTTTGGGTCCATTTTCATTATTTAATATGATTTCCTACTTTGCAGCAAAGGGTACTTTCTATTCCCTCCTAGATTTCTTTAATGCTCTAATGTTTTGTTGAAAAACTGCTGTGTTGTAAAACTAATTTCTTTATGGATTGAAAAAATAGCCAGATATTAGCTGGTGCCTGATAATATTTTCTATTATTTGTTTTTTAGAGAAATGTTAATCCCTATGTATTCTCTTTCTATGTAGGCCAATTTGCGGCGGAAAGTTACTCACTCGGTACAAACCGATCTCAGTCACATGAGAAGAGAGAATTGTTCACAGGTGTACCCTTTAAAGCATGTGGGCACGCAGTGCAAGAGGGAAGGCAGCACCGCAGTGCCCAGGCCTCAGATTTTCATAGCTGGTCTCCGCGGGGGGCAGAGTAAAACTACCGGGGCTGTCAAGGTGAACCTAACCAGAGCTGTGGATGAAACCTAGTTAGAGACCATATTTTTAAAGAAGCTATCACCAAACTGTGAGCAGTGGCAGGTATTTAAAAGTATTTTTGCATCCATGAAATTTCACGAATGTTGTGGTGCTGGCACATTCATTAGTTGTGTGAATTTTTTTTGAAAAAACTAACAAATGGTTTTCTGTGACATATTTTTCATTCTATTAAAATTGAAAAATAAAACTCGGTCCATTCATCTTTTATTTGTTAGAAAAGTTTGGCACATTAAGACTGAAATTATGATGCCATTTAGATGTTAATATAAGATTATTATGCCTGGGTTAGAAATTTCTTTCTAAAATCATATTTAGTGTTAAACATTAAAAATTTAAAATTTAATATGTAATACTTTAAACAATAAAGAATTAAAAAAAAGAAACTGACTACAAAATAGCAATCATTCAATACTAGGAAAAAAATTTAAAATCTAGTCAGTACTTTCAGCTTCATTAGCTATTCATGGTTAACATAGATTACATTGGTTACAGCTGTTCATGGGTTCACTTTCACTATTTCATTGAGCCTCTGTCAATCGTGATCCAAAAATATTAATTAGGAAATTCCAGAAATAAAACATTTATAAGTTTTAAATTGCATGCCATTCAGAATAGCTTGATGAAAACTTACATCCTCCTGCTCCATTCCACAGGATGTGAATCATCCCTTTGTCCAGTTATCCTCTCTGTACCTACAGTTGAATAAGATATTTTGAGAGAAAGAGAGACCATGCTCACATGGACTTTTATTATAGCATACTAGACGCCCAGTGTATTTTTTTATTTTCTCAATTATAAAACGCAATAATTCTTCTGCGTGTCTTCAGTAATATTACCCCATAGGAAAGAATTGTTCTAAAATAACAATAACCTAGCAAATCGGTTTTGTATGTTTTTCTTAATAGCAGAATAAGACTAATATGTTTAAACTGACATGGAAACAATTATGTTGAAGTATCTGCATTTGTCTACATGTTCTTTATGGTTAATGGTTTACTATACTTTAAACCTTAGCACTTTTAATAACCTATTGTATAGCTGAATTTAACTATAACCTCCCTATGCGTCTTGGTATTTGCTTACTGCACAGCCTTTCTGTTTAAGTTCACACTTTCACTTTATTGCCCATGGATACAGTACTGGGTTTCCTTGTATACAATTCATTGAGATGATGGTAAGCTCTCATGCCTGAGCAGAGAGAGAGGTGAGCGGAGTATCAAGACAAATCCTGAAGCTTGACAGTACAATCAGGACTATCAGTAGGCTCTCAAATGGCAATAGAAATTGCTGCTCGAGGCACTGTCAGCTTAGCTCATTATCAAATTACCTTGTGGTTCACATGTTTAAGAGTTGATGCTTCTTGCGCTAACCAGTGTTGTATAGAAAGCTAGGCATACATAAAAGAAACATATTAAGCCAATATTGTCTCCTCCAAGACTTAGGATAATTCAGGTTGGGAAAGGAAAAATTATTTCAAACTAAGAATGGAAATATCTGGTTGGCTATTCATTGGGTTAGGTTAACGAGCAGAAAACCCAGCCATAAAGTTAATAGGAAATAATATTTCTCCTAAGGATATGCTGTAAAGTCTTAATAACACTCCCCTCCTTTTAGTGCCTACTTTCTCACTCACTGACAAAAATTTTGGAACAATCATACACTATTAGAAGCTTTACTGTTGAAATTATGTCATTAAGAATGAAACACTTGCCAGGCTGGTGTGTCTCAGTGTTTGAGCATCAACCCATGAACCAAGAGGTCACCAGTTGGATTCCTGGTCAGGGCACATGCCCAGGTTGAGGGCTCAATCCCTGGTGGGGGGCGTGCAGGAGGCAGCCGCTCGATAATGTTTCTCTCTCTCTTCCTCTCCCTCTAAAAATCAGTAAAAACATGTTTGTTTTTTTTTAAAAGAATGAAACACCCTACTTTTGCTTGGAGGAAAGACACAAAGAAGCAGCCTCAATTTCCAACCTAGGTGCAAAGCCTTCAATTCAGGGGCTCCTGACTATAACAGTCCACATCCGTGGGAACTGTAGTTTCCAAGAAACGGGATCCCCGAACTGTCCTGCAGTCCGGGTCTGATGCTGTCCTCGTTACACACTGTTGTCTTCAAATTTTACTTGTCCATTCTCCCTCCAAATCCTATAACCCTGTTCCTTGGTTTCTCTGGTATGTAATTACCTTCACTGGAACTGGTAAAAAATCCTCACTCTACTTGACTATAGGTCTTGTCCCTTATGGTCTTGAGCTGATCAAGTTAGGACCAAAGGCATCAAAATCTAGGTTTGTGTCAGTGTAGTAGAAAGTCTTTGTGGGTAATGAAAATCTATAAGAAAAGTAGGTTCAGCAGCATGATATGTTAATTGCATCAAAAATGCTACAAAAGTGGCCTGATGGCATTTTACCCACCACTCTCATGTGATCAGTGTGTGTGTATGTGTGTGTGTGTGTGTGTGTGTGTGTGTGTGTGTGTGAGAGAGAGAGAGAGAGAGATACTATTCTCTACCAGAAGGAACCATGTAGTTCCTTGAAGTGTTGTGGAGTCCAGGACACTGAACACAGAAAAATCAGGATTGGCCTGGAACCTCTTGTTGCTAGAATGAAAAAGAATGCTTCAAAATCGTGTGTAAGCTTCAAGAAATGCGCAGGCTCACAAGGGCCACATTGGAGTCCTTGGAGCATCAAAAGGGAGAATAATTATAGTTAATTAATCTAAACTGAGACTATAATGATACTCGAAACAGAAAGAGATAAACTGTACAAGGCATTAGTTGTAAGACAAAAGAATGAATATGATAGAATATTTTAATTTTTAAAAGTAATTTCAAGTACACGTGTTTTTTCGTGTGTGTATGTATAAGGACACACACACAGCAGGGAACTGAATAATTCTACAAGTGAGAAATGTATCTATTACAGGAAGAGCTGATTAACACTAGTGGACACACATACAACCAGGTAGAGGGAAGGTCCAACCCTGTTCCAAAGGAGATTAGTCAACTGTACAAAGTCAACTGTGGTCTCCTAGGAGCCTCCTAAAATTGAGATGTTAATATGGCAAAATTTCCCAATAATGTTGGAAATACACTAGATATATCTGTATGTATATCTGATGATAAGAAAATAGTATATAACATCAACTACTCAAACCTTTAAAGTCATTTTGGAAATATTCTACAGAAGGTGTAACCTGCTGTGCATCTCAGAATCTTGTACCCCTGTTCCTTTGAGGGATGAAGTACCTTTGTAGTATTTTTAACCAATTCACATATCTTGAAAGACATTCATTTTGCCAATAAATTATTTCTAACATTGCTAATGCTGATATCCTCTATTGAAAGTGGAGATTATAGAGGTTGAAGTAATTGCCAGTTGACACATCTAATATTTTTGAAGCCCTTTTGTTGTGCAACGATGGTGTAGTTAGAATGTCTGGCTAATTATAATCGATGAGAGGTCCGGTGCATGAAATTTGTGCACTGGGGGGTGGTCCCTCAGCCCAGCCTGCACCCTCTTGCAGTCTGGGAGCCCTCGGGGGATGTCCGAATGACAAAAAGGTGGGAGAGGCTCCAGGCACCACTGCTGTGCTCGCCAGTGGTGAGCCTGGCTTCTGGCTGAGTGACACTCCCCTTGTGGGAGCACACTGACCACCAAGGGGCAGCTCGCAGCGTCTGCCCCCTGGTGGTCAGTGCACGTCATAGCAACCAGTTGTTCCGCCATTCGGTCGATTTGCATATTAGCTTTTTATTATATAGGATTATTATACAGGATGATAATCCTGACTATAAGGACACGGGCACAAGACTTCTGAACAATATGCAATGTAAATTGTTTAGGTTCAGTAAGAGGTGACATTGGAAGGGAATGGACTTGCCGGAAATTACAACGTTGCCGAAAGTAGTTTCTGTTATGAGTTGTGGGAGTTTCTGCAATAGCTTCGACCTACAAGAACACGAAGGCTAACCGCAAATCCTTATTCGCTGTCGACTTGCTTTGGACTACAAGTCCCAGAAGGCAACGCTCTGCTCCCTTGGCGCCACTCCCTTGGGGGTTGTAGTTCACAGAAGACGCCTTCCCATCGAGTTTTAGGCACTTGTGAGCAAGGCCTCCGCTCCAGCGGTAGCGTCTCACTGTCGGGAGTGGCACGGGTTTCCGCGCCTAATCCTTGTCCCTGGATGGCCGGGAAGCGGGCGGCCGCCCCCGGGCACTCTAGGCCGAGCGCTTCGTCTCTATGACGACGGAGGCGGTCCCGGGTGTTCAGCGTGCGGGCGCGGAGGAGCGCGCGTCAGTTCCGCGCGGGGCTGCCGGGGAAGATGGCAGGGGCGAAAGGTGAGCCTGGGGCCGCGAGAATGGGGGAGGGCGCGGGGGCGGCAGGGGAGCGCCAGCGCTCGGCAGCACCCTCGGCGCCGCGGGGCTCGGCGGAGGCGCCGGCATGAGCAGTGCGTGCGGAGCCGCCCCCGGGAGTCCGCGCCGCCGCTGGTCGGGGCAGCCGGCCTCCCACTGCGGCTGCCTCCGCGCGGGGTCGCTCGGCGAGCGGGGTGGGCGGCAACCCGGTCAGACCGGCCGGGGCTGCGCGGCCGGGGGAGGGCCGGGCACAGTCCCTGCTGGACCCGCGGCTCCCGGCGGGAGCGGTCCCGGCCCGGCCGTGAGCCCGCGGTCCCGGGTGCGCCTCCTGCCGCGGTGCCCGGAGGCGCGGGGGCGGCTCCCGTGCGGGGCCCCCGCGCGGCTGGTCCCGTAACCGCCGGCGGGAAGGCCCCTGGGCGTTAAGGCGCTGACCCCCGGGCGCGGGGAGAGCCGTGTCCCGAGGACGGTGCTGCGGGTGCTTCGAGGGACCGGGTGTGTGGGTGAAGGTGCGGAGACCCACCCTCCGCAGGAATGGCCCGTCTGGTGCTGTTGGGTGACGGTGGCCGCCTCCTGCGGGTGAGTGGGAGGAACTCCGCAGCTTTCCCGCTTTGCTGTGGGGTGAGTTAGGGCGGTCCAGCGGTGGCCGGGAGGGGTCGGGCGACACCCTTCCCCGTAGAGCACTTGGCTTCATCTCTGAGTAAATGTCGAACAAATATTTGAAGAGTACCTTTGCCTGGGTGCCAGATTCGTTTCCTGGTTGGGGAGCCCGCATTGATCATTTAGCCCTGCCCAGGATGACTGCCTGTAGTTCCTTATGCTGCTTTTATGCATGTTCCCATTTCAAGTCAGTCCAACCTTAAGAGCCTTAAAAACTGCACAGCACAGGAAACACAGGAAGAAAGACAGAATTGTTTGGATAATTAACAGGGTGGGAACAGCAAGAGTAATGAGTGAAACTTAAAGGAATCCGGGTCATTATCTGAAATAGTTGTAACATTTTATTGGTTAGGCTATTACCAGTACATATTCGTGTGCCTTGGTCATGTTATAGATCTCTTATGCAATCTAGAAACATGTAATCCTAACAGAAAAGCAGTTGCTATAGCTTCCGAATATTCCCAAAGATTTATCTGGAACTTGCTAGAACTTCCAAGTTCTCAGGCATTAAAAATAATCCCCACTCTAAAATATAGTAAAATATAACAAAACAAAACCAAAACCCACTTCAAACCGTACATTTCTTTTGGGGAACATTAGTCTACACAAAAACAAATAATGTGAGGGAGCGAATGGGAACTTTGGGAAATGGAAACCAGTGCAGATGTGCTAACGTGCCAGTGTGCCAACTCAGTGAGTTGCGGGCTAGGTTTATAGTTACAGGCCTTGGGCGCAATGCGAATACTTAGCAGAATTTACAGCGAGTACATGACATGAACTTTTTATTTTTACCTTGAAAATTTGAAATTGCTAGTAATTGAAATTCCATACTGGAGAATTTGTGAATGGAGTGAAGAATTATTTTGATCCATTGTTAAACTGAAATGAGAGAAAATAATGCTTAAAAGCATTAAGTATTTATTTAAAGTTTATGTTTTTAAGTATTCCATACCAAGTGATCATGATTCTCTCCTCATTGATGTTTCTCTCTCTCCCCCTCTCCCTTCCTCTCTGAAATAAAAAAAAAAAAAAAAAAGTGGGAACAAATGAGCATGGCTGTGTTCCAATAGTGAGTTATTTATGGATATGGAATTTGAATTTTATATAATTTTTGTGTCACAAAAGATTATTTAAAAATATTTTCCAACTATTGTTCTGAAGTTGCAGGCTGCATAACAATGACAGATGAGATGTAGTTTGCTCACCCCTAATCTAGAAGATGGGAAGTGCTTTCTCATTTATTGAGTAACTAAAGGTTATTGCTGTTTATTTTTGCAGTTATATACTTTTCCCTTGATTAGGGAAAGTGTTAAAACAAAGGAAGTATTGTAGTGATCTTCACTTCCTTTCACATAGACATTGCTTTTTGGCTCAGATCTTTTGGAAAGAAAGTTGAGGCAGATATGAGCTCTATTTCTTTTGTTCTACCACATTACTTTTTAGTTAATAACTGATAGAATTTTAAAAATTGTCTATAATTTACAAATAATTCTTTAATTGCCCCCAGGGAAATATTTATATTGAAGAACCTGTAACCTTGAAGGTTTCTGCCTCACATATGTAACTCCTGGTTTATTTCCCTATGAAAGCCATCTCTGAATTGTGGTTAGGCTCCCAAAGCCGTGAACAAAAGCATACTTCGTGGATATTGTAGTTACAGTAGCAGCCCAGGGTCGCCCCTGTCCAGAGGGGTGACTGATTCTTCATCCGGCTGCCAAAGTATGGCCCACTGGCCAAATCCAGCCTGTCACTTGGTTTTGTACGGCCCATGGTTTTTACAGAGGAACAGTTGCAATTGATTTGATGGAGCAGTAATTTTGAAGACCAATGAAGCAAAATGTTACCCCTTGAAATAATTCTGTTCTCAATAGCAGACATATATTATAAAGCATTGTACTCAATTGTTATATTTTGAATTTGTCAGAAAATTTGTTTTCTCTTATGTTACATGCTATTCGTGATTTTGCCTGGTAGGGTGAGAAGCCTAAAATATTTACTATTTGCACTTTACAGAAAAAATGTTGCTGACCCTTGTGTAATCTGAGCCTGAAGCTTTGAAAGGTTAAGGATGAGAGGTGGGAGGTTTGTAAAGAAAGTAGAAATAGTTTGAGCCTTACGTGATGGCAGGATCAGAGCAGGGCTGGGAGTAAGGAGCGAAGTGTGAGGGAGACCTGGTACCCCAGTGCCTGGGCTTTATGGAGGTTGTGGGACCCACCCTGGTGCCCGAGTGATGGCTGCAGCGCACATATACTTGCAAGCAGTTCTTAAATTGAGTGTTTATAAGTTGTACATATCCAACATTCCCAGTTTTATAGGGCTTCATTCTTAATACTCTTCTTTTGAGTTATGAAGTATTTTTCTGTGCATAAAGCTATGAAACAAGAGGCTACATGATTTTTTTTTTATTATATGATAAATTTTATATTAAGCTCCATTTTTATCACTCAGTCCTTTTTGTTTTTCTTTCTGCTGTCTTTAAATTTAGGATATAAATTGCTATAATTGTTTTCATAAGTTTGAGTTATAAAGATTATAAAACTAGAGGCCCAATGCACGAAATTCATGCAAGGGGCTTGGCCCCAGCCACCATGGTGGCTGCCTCTGCCTCGGCCCCCGCCACTGCGGCTTCGTCCAGAAGGTTGTCCGGGCTAGTTAGCATATTATGCTTTTATTAATATAGATTATTATAGATAGGTAATTTATAACATCCCAAACTAGAATCAGTCTTGCAATTGAGGCATTCCCA
This sequence comes from Myotis daubentonii, assembly GCF_963259705.1. Lineage (NCBI taxonomy): Eukaryota > Metazoa > Chordata > Mammalia > Chiroptera > Vespertilionidae > Myotis > Myotis daubentonii. Next base: position 54,588,513 of record NC_081845.1, on the reverse strand, counting down.
GGAACAAAATCAGTTCTTAACCAGTTGATATTCAAACTCACTGTGTTCTGTGTATGTGTGTTTGTTTATGTTCATGTAAGTCGAAAGTATTGCTTTAAAGTAAATTTTTAAATATGGGTTTAAAAAGTTATTTTGTGCTTGAAGTTGGAAGGCATTTTGAGGTATAATGTTGACTCACTTTTATATACATTGATATTGTCTACTAAATAATATCTTCGTTGCATATATTTTCTAGAAAATGTCAGCTTATTATTCAAGTTATACTGCTTGACAGTGATGACCCTGGTGGCTGCAACATATACCATAGCTTTAAGATACACAAGGACATCAGACAAAGAACTCTACTTTTCAACCACAGCCGTGTGTATCACAGAAGTTATAAAGTTATTGCTAAGTGTGGGAATTTTAGCTAAGTGAGTATAATTACTTTTTAATGAATTAAGTTCTTTTTCCACTTAAGGTATTTTCATTATTAGAAAAAAAAAAATCAAGCTACATTTTTATGTTTGATTGCTGTAGAGCAGTATTGCTCAACTTGAGGCGATTTTGCTCCCCAGGAAATATTTTTGGTTGTCCCAACTTGGGGGTTGCTACTGGCATGTGGTGGGTAGACAAAGGATGCTTCTAAACATCCTATAATGCACAAGACAGCCATACACAACAAAGAATTAACCAGCCTTAGATATGAGTAGTGCCAAGGAGTTGGAGAACCTTGAGCCAAATCCAGCATGCTGCCTGCTTTGTTGCAGCAGAGACCGTATGATTCACAAAGCCTAAACTATTTGCTATTTGGCCTTTACCAGAAAAAATTTGCTGACCTGTTTAGAGGATTATAATGATGATCATAGTGAACATCTCTTGAGTGTTTTCTGTGTTAAGTGCTCGGCACTGTGCATTGTGCTTTTCATTATGTCATTTAACCTTTATATTTGTAGGTAAGTGCTACAATTACCCCTATTTTACTTGTACAGCATCTGAGGCCCTCAATATTACACTGTTAATATGTGGCAGCACTGGGCTTGGAATCAAATAACATCATATGAGAATCATTTTAGCTAAGGATGCAGTGTAAAAGAGGATTAAGAATAGGGACTTCGGAGTGAGACACCTAATTTTCATCCTAGCCTCGTTGGGATTATGACTTTACATGCATTTCTTACCTCTTAAGCTTTAGTTTCTTCCTAATTTAATGGGAGAAAAAAATACAGGGTTGTGAGAATGAAATAACATTTTGTAGGAAATTACTTAGGGAAAGATTTATGATATGTGAGCCCATCTGGGTCATGTGAGCAGGTGAGACTTCCTACAGGTTTCAAGATATGAGTGGGGAACCAATGCAGAATAGGATGTGTCAGAGTTTAGGTAGAAAAAATTACATTTAAATTTCATTTAACATGATTATTAAGTGATTTCTATGTGACAGTTTTATAACAGGTGCTGAATGTACAGGTGTGAATGAAATAGATAGGGTTCCTGCTTGCTTGGAACTTAGGTTTAGTAGAAGAGGGAAAATCAGTAAACACATATGATTACAAGTAATCATGTGGGGAAAAATACTAAACATGGCTTGAGGGAGGGAGAAAAGATCAGGAACGTAACTCAGGCCAGAAGGTAGAAAGTTTTAATGTTTTTGAGTTTAAAATATATCTTACAGGCAGCCTAACTTGTTAGGTTGAAAGTAAGGTAAAATCTCAGACCTTTCAGTTTCTTACTTAACAAGATTTATTTTTATTGATATTTGGCTTTCATTAAAAGATTCTTCATTTTGGATAATGTCAGCTAAATGAGAGGCCTTATTGTGCCTTTAAAAATAAGTGTTTCAGCCCTAGCCAGTTTGGCTCAGTGGAAAGAGTGTTGGCCTGTGGACTGATGAGTCTCGGGTTTGATTCCGGTCAAGGGCATATTCCTGGGTTGTGGGCTCAGTCCCCCGTGGGGTGTGCAGGAGGTAGCTGATCGATGATTCTCTCTCATCATTGATGTTTCTGTCTCTCTCTCTTCCTTCCTCTCCGAAATCAATTTAAAAAGTGTTTCAGCCCTAGTGGGTTTGGCTCAGTGGATAGAGTGTTGGCCTGTAGACTGAAGGGTCCCAGGTTCAGTTCTGGTCAAGGGCATATGCTGGGTTGCTGACTTGATCCTCAGAAGTGGGTATGCAGGAGACAGCCTATCATTCATTCTCTCTCATCATTGATGTTTGTCTCTCTCACTCTCCCTTCCTCTCTGAAAATTAATAAAAATATACTTTTTTTAAAAAGTAAGTGTTCCAAAGGGAAAAGTCTGTATGTTTAAAACTTCAGGACAGTTTCCATATAACAACCTAAGAGTGACTAAATGAACAAAATCTTAAGGTCTAACTTCTTTTTAAGACAAATATAGGGCTGTTGGAAGAAGAAGGATAGGGGAACACATTTCTTCTCTTTATTTCCTAATTTCCTTGGGGACTCAAGATTGAAATAGGACTGTTAAGCATGAAATGAGGCATTTTAAACTGTAAAATCAAATTATGGTTCAGTTGTTTTGTGACTCTTAAGAATTTTAAAAAACCAATGTGCAAAAAAAAGCAATGAGGCCTTTGGTGTAACTTAGCAGTTAGGCTAGTCTTCTGCCAACCCGCCTGCACAGACTTTGTTCTGTTTTGATGTTTTATGGTGTGTAGTATTTCTTATTTTTCAGCTATTCAGTGTTATGGGTATGGTCAGTTATAGTTTGTTTTGTGGAAACTTTTTTTGAAATTATATAAAAACTAGAGAGGCTCAGTGCACAGATTCATGCACCAGTGGGGTCCCTTGGCCTGGCCTGCAGGGGTTGGGCCGAAACTGGCTCTCTGACATCCCCCGAGAGATCCCGGATTGCAAGAGGGCAGTTTTCGGGTGACACACCCCAGAATCAGGCTCTCTCCTCTCTGGTTCTGGGTGCGGCACTGGAGAACCACCACTGCCAAGTGACCACAGCTCGGTAGGTCCTGTGTTGAGCATCTGCCCCCTGGTGGTCAGTGCGTGTTATAGCTATTGGCCAATCAGCCAGTCGCTTAGGCTTTTAGCTATAGATATATAGATATATAGATATAGATATAGATATAGATATAGACATAGCACACAAATTTCTAAAACTCCCCAGACAAGTCAAATAATGATATTGAAATAACAAGTGTGGAAAACCAATTACTATACTTAATCGACATCCTCATCAATAATTAGTTGCTGTTTCCGTCACCAGCATAATGTAGAGATTCTTTTGTGAACATTTACCTGCAAAGTACACAAAGACCAGGGACAATCAGGAAAAATGAAGGAATTATGATATACAGAGTTTTGGTGGTTGGCATTTCATATTATATGGCTAACAAAAACTTGGCTGTGAAGAAGAATCATTCAAAAGATTTTTTTTAAGTGAATAATTTTTTTTGGTCAATGCCTGTTTTCTGTCTTTTTAAATATAGTTTTATTGATTTCAGAGAGGAAAGGAGAGGGAGAGATAGAAACATCAATGATGATAGATGATCATTGATAGGCTGCCTCCTGCATGCCCCCACTGGGGATTTGAGCCCACAACCTGGGCATATGACCTTGACTGGAATCGAACCCAGAACCCTTCAGTCCGCAGGCCGACACTCTACCCACTGAGTCAAACCAGCCAGGGCCATTCAAAATATTTTAAACACAAGGAGTTTCTAAGTGGGAAAAAATTTATAGACCATGAAAAAAGTGAAATATATTTGAAATTGCTGGATTTTAAAGTGAATATGATTTTTTATGGAGAAATATGTTGGTAAATTATCAGGCACTTCTTCAAAAACACATTGGCATAAACTGAATACCTGCTATTCATAACAAAAAATATTTTATTTATTGGAACAAAAGAGTTTACTTTCCAGAGGATATCTGTGAAAATGTTAATTTCTTGGAATAAAGATAAAGGAGAATTATTTCAACCTATAAGGTTGAAGTGATTGGTAGCTACACACTGAAATGGAAGGACATTGTGATTGCTTTTTTTTTAAAAAAAAATATTTTTTATTGATTAAGATATTACATATGTGTCCTTATCCCCACGTTACCCCTTAACCCCCCCCCCCCCCCCGCTCATGCCCTCGCCCCCTCCTCCGTTGTCCGTGTCCATTGGTTAGGCCTATATGCTTGCATATAAGTCCTTTGGTTGATCTCTCCCCCTTACCCCCACCCTCCCCTACCTTCCCTCCAAGGCCCGACAGTCCAACCAATGCCTCTCCGTCTCTGGATCAGTCCTTGTTCATCAGTTTATGTTGTTCATTATATTCCACAAATGAGTGAGATCATGTGGTATTTATCTGCTCTCCAGTTCCATCTATGCTGTGGCAAATGTTAAGAGTTCCTTTTTCTTCTTCCTCTTCATAAAGAATACCTTTCAGCATTTTATATAATGCTGGTTTGGTGGTAATGAACTCCTTTAGCTTTTTCTTATCTGTGAAGCTCTTTATCTGACCTTCTATTCTGAATGATAGCTTTGCTGGATAAAGTAATCTTGGTTGTAGGTTCTTGCTATTCATCACTTTGAATATTTCTTGCCACTCTCTTCTGGCCTGCATGGTTTCTGTTGAGAAATCAGCTGACAGTCGTATGAGTACTCCCTTGTAGGTAACTGAGTTTCTTTCTCTTGCTGCTTTTAAGATTCGCTCTTTGTCTTTTGCTCTTGGCATTTTAATTATGATGTGTCTTGGTGTGGTCCTCTTTGGGTTCCTTTTGTTTGGGGTTCTCTGCGCTTCCTGGACTTGTAAGTCTATTTCTTTGACCAGGTAGGGGAAGTTTTCTGTCATTATTTCTTCAAATAGGTTTTCAATATCTTGCCCTCTCTCTTCTTCTGGTACCCCTATAATTCAGATGTTGGTACGCTTGAAGTTGTCCCAGAGGCTCCTTACACTATCTTCATATTTTTGGAATCTTTTTTCTTTTTTCATTTTCGGTTGGGTATTTTTTGTTTCTTTGTATTTCAAATCTTTGACTTGATTTTTGGGATCTTGTCTGCTGTTGGATCTCTGTATATTATTCTTTATTTCAGTCAGTGTATGCTTAATTTCTAGTTGGTCCTTTTTCATATCCTCGAGGGTCTCACTAGATTTCTTGAGGGTCTCACTAAATTTATCGGCGGTTTCCATAAAATTCTTGAAAAACCTTATAAACGTGGTTTTGAACTCTATATCCAGTCTTTTGCTTTCCTCCATTTCTGTCATTTGTGACCTGTTTCTTTGTCTCTGCATTTTTTATGCTTCCCTATGTTGGTAGAGTGGTTTTGTGTGCTAGGTGTCCTGTAGGGCCCAGTGGCCCAGCCTCCCCCATTACCTGAGGTGGACACTCTTGGTGCACCCCCTTGTGGTCTTTGTGCACAGTCTTGTTGTAGTTAAGCCTTGATTGTTGTAGGATCACTGGGAGGAATTGACCTCCAGGCCAATTGGCAGTGAGAATCGGCTGTGTCTGCAGTGGGAGAACTTCTGTGCTGAAGACACCCTTCTGGGGCAAGACTTGCTTCAGTGGGGCTTTGGTGCTCACTGAGTCTGCCCCCTGGGTGTGTCCCTTATGGATCTGAGGAGTTGTAATCCGGATGGTCCCCCTCTGACCACTGGGTACACTGGCTCTTGGAGGTTACCCAGCAGGAGCTATGAAGAGAACTGCAGATTCCCCTTCCTTTTTTGGAGTTTGGAGGTGCCCTGATGAGGCCCAGCTGTGAAGCAATGCAAGCCGCCGTGGGGCCTTGGGCCTTCTCTTGGAAGTTCTGGGTCTGTGGCCCAGCTGCAATTTGTTAGGTAATTTTCAGGTTGTAAAGGGCCAGGGCATTCATATGCAAAAGCCTCTGCTGCAGCCTGGGTGGGGCGAGGTCTCAGGGAATCAAAGGGCGGAGCAAGGAACTATGGCGGATTCTCAGCCCTGCCCTAAGGGGCCTCGCGTGTCTCAGTGTTCGGATAATTTCATTGCTGCAAGCACCTCTGAGGGAAAGCCGCCCTCGAGTTCCGAGTTCTGCCCGCTGCCAGACAGTCCAGTTTCTCCCTTTATGAGTCCTGGGTCCCTAGAGACTTCCTGGAACCGGAGTTCAGAGCAGTCGGGAGCTTGTGACTCCCTCCCGATTCAAAAAGACAGCCGCGTCCTCAGGTACCGGCCCCTTTCCACGCACTCTCGAGCCTCCGTACCTTTGCACTTTACTTCCGCAGCTCCTGACCCTCAATGTGCTTTTCTCCTTCCTTCTAGTTGTAGAATTTCCACTCTGCCAGCCTTCCTGTAAGTTCTGGATGATGTCCGTTTTGTCTGTTTATTGTGTTTTGAAGTTGTTGTAGGAGGCAGCAATTTCGGTGTTTCCCTATGCCGCCATCTTAGTTTCTCTGTGATTGCTTTTTCAGCACTATCTGATGATTGATTTAATGAAACTAAAGCATAGCTACCAGTTTGGGAAAGATAACCAGTAAAAATGTTGAAAGTTGATCGTAGATCTTGAGAGGCGAGTTGGCTTATAATAATGCACCTGGAGCAATTTGAAATAGGGAAAAGATGAATAAAATACATGGCTGGACTATGACCGGGCCACTAAGTGAATCGAACAGGTAAGAGTTGCAACAAATTAAAGAGCTTAGAACTTTATATGTGTCTTTTCTATTTCTTGGTGTGACATTTCAACAAAGTAAAAGATTTTCCAGATGTTCTCCATGCGTCATTTCTTGTTCACATTAAAATTAGTAATTAAAAAATAAATTTCAAAGGCAAGTAGGATATTATATAGTTTTTAAAAAACACATATTGGCTGCCAGTGCTTTATTTGCTGTGATGGAGAAACTTCTAAATATCAAAAATATTTGTTACTTGAAAAAATTTTGAGTTGATTTGTTATACATAAAGCTAACCAAAGTTATTTCACATTTTTGAATTTATATCTGTTAGAAAATTCTTTACCACAGTGTTAAACTAATTCTTTCTATACAGCTAATTCTTTCGATGAGTCTAGACTTTTAAAAAAACCTTTGTTTTCATAGTAGGAGCAATACTTTCACCATCTTTGAGAAAGGATAACCATTTCAGGATATTGTGGGAGAATGTGAAAGAATTATATGAGAAATAACAAAAGGTTTAGAACTTGAAAAACCTCTTCAAAGAAGAAAATACAGGAAAAAAAAATTTTTGATGATTAAAATAATAAATTTCCTCTATGTTCCCAGGAAAATACTGTTGATGTAAAAATTAGATAAAATATTACTGAATTTTTATTTCAAATTTTTAGAGAATGACAGAAAAAGGGAAATAAACTGGAACTGCTATTTAAATGGAGAAAACTGTTGAAGGGAGTAAGTTATTTTTCTCTTCTTTCCACTTTAATCTATGGTAAGGTATAACTTTATCGAGTTGATTCGCATATCATTGCAGAACTTTATCTGTGCTATGCAAAGCTTTACCTCATTATAGACCAACTTGTTTGGCTGCTTATTTAGTATGGTCTCCATAGTAATACTCTTTACTCAGTAATATGTGTAGTCTTGGCTAATTGTTAAAGTAAGTGCACATCATTTTATACTATGTGGAGATGGCAGAGACTCAATAAATTTGAATTTCATAGTGTCTTGCTTATAATTAAGGTTCATTTACAGAGAAACATATCACTGCCACATCCAAGTAATAGGTGTTTCACTTCCTCCACACATTTTAAGCATATAGTCATGCTATGTCTATTTCAATATATTATTAAAAAGATGTAATGGGATAATCAGTTTCATTCATTTATTAAACCCCAGTCATGTGCTCAACACTGTTCCAGATGTAAGAAGTATAGCTGAAAACTAAGAAGGCATAGTTCTGTCCTCATGGAACTTACAATCTAGTGGAGAATCAGATACTTAAGCAAATAATAAATTGGTGTTGTTACAGAGAAGTAGAAGATGCTGTAACTATAATAGAGGGCTTCCATTTGGATTGGAGGGCTTTCCCTCTGAGGATATTATATTTAAACTAAGACCTGAAGATTGAGTAGAAGATAGACAAGAAAAGAGCAGAGAGAAGTCAAAGAGAAGAGTGAATAACGAATTAGTGTGTCTGGATAATTGTGAGAGGGGAGTAAAGGAGGAGAGATCAGAAGGATATCAGAGCAACCCTATGGGTCTGTGAAGGATTTTGGATTTTATTTGACGTTGTTTTATGTGTGTTTGTGTTTAAAGACACCTTATCTATACTTATAATAGGGTAATATGCAAATTGGTTGGGGTGCTGTCACATAAAGACTGAGCAGCAGGAGGGTGAGGCAGCGAGCTACATGTGGTGGAGAGCCATGAGCGGCGGTGGGCGGGGCGGCCAGCTGAAGCAAGTGGCAGCGAGCTACTTGCGCACGGATTCGCAATATATATTATTGATTCATTAGCATTGAGCTCACGGACAACAACACTAGACTCATACCTGAACAAAACTTACCTAATGTGTTTTTCTCTCTAAGGCATATAACAGCCTTCTTGCACTAAGGAGCCCGACACTTTTTAGCACTACTCGTGGGGGTCATTTTTAAACAGTAAAATCACCAAAAAAAAAAAATTAAAAAATTAAAAAGCACAAAAATATAAAAAAAATTGGCACTAGATAGACTGTGCTTGTTTACAGTATGAGCTGAAATAAGAAGTCAGAGTATTGCCTTTATTTTACCTCGGCTGAAAATGTGAGCATCAGGCCACTGAACGTTTTTGCAACTCTACATTCCACCGATGACTGAAAGTGCTGTGAGGATCGATTCTGGGATTACAAATATATTTTAGCATATTGGCAGATTCGCATACAGACAGTCCTTGGGTTGCATTGGACTTGACGTATGTTGTTTTGTGGTTATGTCGCCATCTCCCATTTATTTATTAAAAATTCTGTCATTTTGACGTATGTACATATGTGCTTTATGTTTTTTATTATTTATTTACCACAAGTAAAGGTCAGGAATTATCTTTCTTTTAATTTTTTTTACTGTCTCACTTCATTACTGCTTTGTATGTGCTCCATGTGAGTGACACAGGTGCTTATGTAGGAATGGATCTCTGACGTAAACCAAGGACCTGCTGTACACAGAATCCATGACTAATGAGGATCAACTGCAATAGACGAGAGTAAGGGAGGTGTCAAGAATCATATCTTTCTTTGTATAGAAGAGTAGGTAAATAGAGATTTTGTGTTTTCTTTTTTGAGACAGGAAGAAAAGCAGCTTTGAGGGAAGGTGATACCGACAATTAATTTGGGGTAGGTATAATGTAAAATTTTAATGCCTCTGAGACATCCTAGTGGGCATGGAAAAATAGGGACAGAATAGGCACACACACAACAGAAGTCTGGGCTGGAAAAATAAATATGGGAGTCCTTACCACATGAAAGTATTTAATCTCAGGATTAAAAGACTGTTAAAAGAATGATCTTGTAAAAGTATCGTTTTCAATGTCCTTTGACCCCGTATACATTAAAGAGTATTGTTTTCTGTACAGTATAACCAGAAACTACAGAATATAAAGAGGACATACAATAATAGTTGCAGTGTTTAGACAAATGAAAGTCAGCTTAAGAAATAACAGTCTGATATGAAGCAGTGTCCAATAATTTTATGAGTTAAATGAAGCAGGATAGGTTTAAGGATAACTTCAGTCAAGGGCCCAGATCAGGCAAATTAGAATCTTGAGTTCCCATGAGTTTATGCAGAGGCCGTTGTAACTCCAGGGATCCTGGTGAGCCTTTGGAGGCCTGAGGTCTCTAGTTACTCTTCTCTAGTGTGAGAACTTTGAGACTAGAAAGGGACTAATTGATGTAATCTTTGGCTAATGAATGTTACCTAATCAAATGTAACATCAAGGTTCCAGACCCAGTGGAAGGTCAGTCTCTGTCAGGCTTGGAAGTGGCCCAGAGTTTCTATACCTACAGAATCTTATTTGGACAGAACTCACAATTGCAATCTAGGTCAAATGGCTGACACCTATTCTCTTTGGTTCTTTCTCTTTGCCCCTTACCTGGGGTAGGAGTAGCAGAACTGCATCCCTGAGGCATGAGTACCCTAATGTTCACATTATCAGATTGTTAAGACCTTTGAAAGCTGCATGTTATTGCTGGCTTGCCAAAACACTGCATGATGATAGCTTAATTTTAATTGCAAATCTTTCTTCTGCCCTACTTATTTATAATATTTTAAAAAGAACTAATTAAAAAATTATAAACAGAATTGACTTGAAAATCTTTTCCCTGATGTATTTAGGATTTTTAGCTTCTTAGAAGAGATATAGACTTGCTTCAGTGAGGAGTGCCTGATATATATTGGGGAACAGAGATCACAGACTTCATTTATATTTCTTCAGAAAAAAGTAAAAATACCTCTTTCAGGCAGGGAAATGCATACCTTGGTGAGATCTCCAAAAAAATTGGGCAATAAATTATGAGGAAAATTCTTAAAATGTATCATTGCTATAATATATAACCTAAGTTAAAATTTCCTTAGAAAAACCAGAGAAGAATGTTCTTTTTGGGGAGGGCTATTGTGAAAAACGAGGTTTTAAAACTAATGAGCAGATATCAAATTTCTGTGTTTTTTTTTTAGAGAGCAAGTAACTACTCTCTAGGATACCAACTGTTAAATCACTGTCAAAACATGTTATGTAAAGTGCCAAACATCCTCTTTTAAGATTGCAGCAACTAAGTTTGCTGCCTTCAGACGTTCAGGACTGTTGCTATTGAGAATGGCAGGCTGCCAGAGTGATGGTGTTAAGAAAATGTTCTTTCCTGTCTCCCCTTAAAAACAGGTGAGGGAAACATACAGGTAAATACAGCTAATTTTCATCTCATTCTCGTACCTCTTTAGCTGTATCTATTATTTTATCATCTGTGATGAGAAACTTCAGGCTGAGGGAAGTTATAATTTGTCAAAAATATCTAGAAAGTGACTGCAGTGATAGGAATAGAAGACAAGTTCCCTGATCTCTAGTGAAATTACTAAGCAGGTTTTTTTTGTTTTGTTTTTTTTGTGTTTTTTTTTTTTTTTATTAACTAAGACAAAGATAAACACTTAATAGCACTGTTAAATATCTCAATGATTCTCAGTAATTTTATTTTTTCTCTTTAAGTTTTTATTCCCAGATGTTAACATTTTACCATTCAGGTTTTATATTCTTTCTATGTATGTATTTGTATTTGTGTGTATAATTTTTCCTAAACTGTTTTACACAAGATGCCATATGTCCCTAAATTCTTTAAGGCATATTTCCTAAAAACAGGACATCCTATACTAATAAAAGAGAAACATGGTAATTAGCGTACGACCGCTACCCTTCCCATTGGCTAATCAGGGTGATATGCAAATTAACTGCCAGCCAAGATGGCGGCCGGCAGCCAGGTAGCTTGAAACTAACATGAGGCTTGCTTGCTTCAGTGAGGGAGGACTCCAACGTTCCCCGCCTCCTTACCGGCCTCTAAGCCTGTAGTTTGAAACATTGTTACCAATATAGAAGCTAAACAAAACCCCAGAAACCTGCGCCCAGCCGGCCAGGATCTCAGAGCTGGAGTTACACATTGTTTCGATTATAGAACCCAAACAAACCAAATACCTGCTTTCAGCAGCAGAGGCCTCAGAGCTGGAGCCAGAGCTCAAGCTGGCCCAGAATAAAAAAGAAAAAGAAAAAAAGGAGCAGTTGGGAGCTTCAGCCCTCAGCCCCTCACCCAGACTGGCCAGGCACCCCAGTGGGGACTCCCACCCTGAAGGGTGTGTGACCAGCTGCAAACAGCCATCATCCCCTTACCCAGGCTGGCCAGGCACCCCAGTGGGGACCCCCACCCTGATCCAGGACACCCTTCAGGGCAAACCAGCCAGCCCCACCCATGCACCAGGCCTCTATCCTATATAGTAAAAGGGTAATATGCCTCCCAGCACCAGGATCAGCGGAGCCGCGAAGCCTCCCAGCACCAGGATCAGCAGAGCCGAGAGGCCTCCCGGCACCGGGATCAGCATGACAGGGGGCAGCACCCAAACCCCCTGATCGCCCTGCGGCTCTGTGTGTGACAGGGGGCGCCACCCCAACCCCCTGATCGGCCCTGCTCTGTGTGTGACAGGGTGTGGCGCTTCCCCCCCACCCCCACGGGCCCTGCTCTGTGTGTGATGGGGTAGAGCCATAACCTCCCCATCGGCCCTGCCCTGAGTGTGACAGTGGCAGCGCCCTGACCCCCTGATCGGCCCTGCTCTGTGGGTGATAGAGGGCGGCGCCCCAATCCCCTGATCAGCCCTGCTCTGTGTGTGACAGGGGGGAGCTCCCCAATCCCCTGATCGACCCTGCTCTGTGCATGACAGGGGGCAGCGCCACAACCTCCCCATCGACCCTGCCTTGAGTGTGACAGGAGACGGCGCCCCAACTCCCCAATCGGCCCTGCTCTGAGCCCGACGAGGGGCTGCATCTAGGGATTGGGCCTGCCCTCTGCCACCCGGGAGCAGGCCTAAGCCAGCAGGTGGTTATCTCCCGAGCGGTCCCAGACTGCTAGAGGGCACAGGCCAGGCTGAGGGACCCCCCCCTCACCCCCGAGTGCACAAATTTTTGTGCACGGGGCCTCTAGTCTATATATATAAAAGGCTAATATGCTAAGTGTCCATCTGGGTAATGACGTCATATAGCAACGCCTGGCTTCCTCTCCCTAGCAACGACTAGCCTCCTTGCAGTTTCTTCAGCCCAGGAACATGACTTACTTGCTTTATAGCCAGGTGCAAACATTTCACACTTTAACCAAATGTCTGTGAAGCATTTTCCCATTCCTCATCTCATTTGATCTTCACAGAAGTCCTGGAGTAGGTAGATAGAGACTCAGTAGAATCCTGTTTTCTTTTCGTTAGCTGGAAAATGGAGATTTAGAAAGTTTAGAAACTTGACCCGACTGAAAAGAAGAAATGGTGGACCTTGAAAATGGCTTCAGGTTTTCTCACTGTGCAGAATATAGTCAAACACTGCTGCAGTTAAATATTTTAGCCTTTGTTCTCCCTGCATGATCTACAATAATAATCTGCTTTGTGTTGATATTTACTGTTGTGTTGCTAACAATTACCTGAAAGACAAGTTGGGGTGCTTCACTGTGCTGGAAAAAGTTTAGCTAAATCAGAAAGCAGGTCTAATTAAGCAAGTTTTTTTGTATATAAAAGGCTAAGTTGCCTCATCTATGCATGATACATATAAAGCTCTCGCTGGCGTCAATCGCATGCGTGTGTTTTGATCTGTTATTTTCCATCGTGAATTTGGCTGACACTTCTATTATAAAGAAAGGGCGAATAGTGATATTAAAACATTTCTTCTAATTAATTTCCTTTCAGTGTACACGAATCCGTGCACCGGGCCACTAGTTCTTACATAATCACACAATATCAACATCAATACCGTACTGTTTAATTCACAGACCTTAGATGACCTTGCCAATTGCCCACTATTGTCCTTTAATAGTAAATTAGTCAGTTTACATCGAGTTGCCGAATCTGTAGCTTCCTTTAATCTAGAACAGTTTCTCCATCTTTTTTTTCATGCCAAGATGGTCAAGACTTATCTTGGATTTTCCCTGCCCCAACTCTGAAACCATACATTTCTCCAAGAAGCCTTGAAGCTTTGTTCCTTTTTCTTTCTTTTCTTTTTTTTTTTTCCAGAATGGTAGTTAACAAGAATATAGATACTAGGTGTGCTTATTGCTACTGGGGTATCATTGCTTCTAGGCCCTCTCAGCAGACAGAGCTAGGAAATATATGTATGTGCACATATACACACTTATCTGTGTATACATATGTATACATATATATGTCTGTGTGTGTAACTGTGTGAGTTACATATTGTTTGATGCCTATAATTCTGATCCAACACTGCAGAGTTGATTAAACCTTCTCCTTTTTCATATTTGTTCCCTTCTTCAGTGGTGGCGAGTCTGGCTCCCATTATTCTTAAGATATTTATTTGCTCAATTCTAGAATACATAAGTAGTTTTAGAATTTCTAACATACAATGTGAAAAACAAACCTACTAACAAGTTCAGTTTTTGTATATAGTTCTTTTTGCCTTTAGTTTTAGAGCACATAGACTGTTTGGAATACTTGGGTTATTCTTTTTCTGCTTCAGTGTAATTTTGTAATTAAAAAAACTGACCAGTTCTTTTTAGTTTCTGTTAGTAATTTGGGTTTTCCCATGCTTGTTGATTTTACTTATAATTTGCAGTAATTTTTGGAATGGAAAATATACTTATTTCAATGAGAAGATAAGTTAGAACTGCAAGAACATAATGGAGTATGGGGGAAAATGAATGGACAGTTACTTTGATAAATAAGATTTAAGGTATATGTGGTTCTAATTGGTGAGTTTTAGTTATATGCGTGTGTTTATTATATATACACAGTATACACTGTACTCCTCTTTATTTACCTTAGAGATTATTGTTCCATGTCAGTACATAGAAATCTGTCTCGTTCTTTTTGAGAGCTGCATCATTTTCCATTGTATTGATGTATCAGATATAGGAGTCTCTATTGATGGGCATTGGGTCATTTCCAGTCTTCTGCTACTACAAAAATGAAATAATTATCTTTTTACATACACTGTAGTGTACATGTATGATTACATCAGATCACTTTTAAATTGAGAAGGGAATGATTAAATTCTGTTTTGGTGAGGGGGCAAATTAATATTTTGGTGTTGTAAACGCTCTTATGTGAATAGTTAATTTCTAAAATCTTTGAATTATAAGTTACCAATTTCTAAGTTGTAATCTCATTTAAACATAAAACAGTATAACATTTTAAATATTTTGGTTCTTCATAAAACTAATTACTATTATAATTCACAGGAAAATTACTGGTTACTTGTATGATTTATTAAACCCTGTCATAGCTATTAAAATGGACAGTTTTGATTTAGTCTTTTGTGCTATGAAGAGAAGGAAATGAAAACACTTTTTCACATTGCCAGAACAAAGTCAACTTTTTATTGTTTGCTATTCACCACAGTTTATAAAATAAATCTAGTAGGATGTATAAATGTACATATACTTTGGGTGTGTTTAGTAATAAATCACATGTGTCTTAAATCTTTGAGCTACTATCCACATAAGGCTGGAGGAAATTCTTTTATTATTTCAAGTAGTATTACCTAGAATAATTAATGTAGCTATCAAATACTTATGTTGTAGATTTTCCAGCCCTATTCTATTTCTCCTGCTGAGTTTACATTTTGACTGCTTCTCTGTATCCATGCTATAAGGGGTGTAGGGACATGTGATAGTAAAAGTTTTGTACCTCATATGAGTATTTTTGTCCTCATATGACCTCATTATTGGTTTTTATACCTGGCCCCCTAAGTCTTTTACGTAAGTTAATTATACTTAACTTTACAGATGATAGGAAATTTGTAAGATTTAAATTTCTTACGCTCATAAGTAACTTCTGCTGTGTTCCATTTAGCACAGTGCCTTGGTAACCTAGCCAAGGATTTTATGCCTCCTAGTAGTTCTCGTCAGATCAGGAGCTGGAAGAATGAGGCCTACTTTTGACCAAATATAGGTCAGAAAGAATTGGTTTCAGCATTTGATAGGAAATTTATGAGGGGTGGAGGCCTTGGAATCTCTCTGCAATCAATATGGAGCCTCAATTTCTTCAGGTAACAAAAGGCTGCACATAGATTTTGTTTTAGTGATAAAAATAACATTGTTCAAGTAGGAAATACGTTCATGAAAACTAGTATATGCTTTTTGACTATACATGCTCTTTCTCTTATCTAGCACTGCCATTTACAGAGTTAAATTTAATAAATTTGTTTTTAACAAAAGGTACTCATTAAGGTACTTGGGTAAATATGAAGGCATGAAAATGGAAGAAAAAAATGGCCATTGGTTTTTCTTTTTTTTTTTTTTTTTTAAGCTGGGGGTGGGGGTGGGGTGGGGAGAGGGAGAGAGGGGGAGAGAGCGAGAGCGAGAGAGAGAGCAGCCATTGGTTTTTATTTGTTACTTTTTATAGTATAAGGCTGCAGTATATTTAGAATTGATCATTTATTTTTGTCTACTAAATAGTAAAAGGATTGATGATTACTAGTGTTTTCTGGAAGATATATTGCTGTTACTTTTTTTTTTAACTGTAGTGATTAAAGCTAAATATAAGCTTTCAGAGCTGTATTAATACATGTTAAATTAAGCAGGATTTAATCTGATTAATACTGAAATCATTATCATCATCTTTAAAACTTTCTGTGTACTGATTCCCACATTTTCTTCTTTCTTATACCTATTTTTCTTTTATTCCCGAGCTTGTGTTTTCTTTTTACAAGTTCTTTTAGTATCCTCTGACATTTTTTGTAACTTTTTTCAAAATACCTTATAATTATAGTAGAGGCCTGGTGCACAAAATTTGTGCAGGGGGGCGGGGAAGAATGTCCCTCAACCCGGCCTGCACCCTCTCCAATCTGGGACCCCTCAGGGAATGTCTGACTGCCAGTTGGACATCCCTCTTACAATCTGGGACCACTGGCTCCCAACCACTCGCCTGCCTGCCTGCCTGATTGCCCCCTAACTGCTCCCCTGCCTGCGGAGCCGCGGGACCCCCAGGCCTCACTGCCCGTGGCCTTCTTGTGACAACCTCGTGCTACGCCACCTAGACTTTTATTACATAGGATAATATTGCTGTAATTCTGAGGTACTACAGTGAAACTTGAGCATTCTAGTAGTTAGCATTTTGGTATAGCTTGGCTTCTCAAACGTCCACATTAGCAAAGGAACCAGAAAAAGATGCTAAGACCTTACTGGCAGTGAGTAAGTAGTAGCTCCGAAGCATTGAACAAAAGATATAGTCAGAAGAGCAAAAGATCTGAAGGTTAATCCAAAACACTGTTCTCTACTGGTTTGTCACATGTAAGGAAAGGTGTACTCAGACTGGCTGGTGGTCTCATAGGGCCATGTTTTTGTGAAAACTGGAAAGTATGGAAGAAGAGATAAGAAAGGAGAAAAGTGACAGGGAGGAAAGGGGCTACAGCAGCCTTGATTATTGGTGCAGGTATGGTTATTAGAAATAGCAATAAGATGGTTAAGTAGCCCATATTCCGACAGGCAAAAGGGTACCAGTGATAGATCAACTGTATTCTCTCATTAGCCAAAAATTAACTTGATGCTGTTGAAGGCTTACAGTAGTTCCCAACCTTCCTAATGCTGCGACCCTTTAATACAGTTCGTCATGATGTGATGACCCCCAATTTCATTGTTACAAATTGAACATAATTAAAGCATAGTGATTAATCACAAAAACAATATGTAATTATATATGTGTTTTCCGATGGTCTTAGGCGACCCCTGTGAAAGGGTCGTTTGACCCCCAGGTTGAGAACTGCTGGCTTAGAGTATCTCTAATAGGTGAAGGTAAATGGTATTGCCCATAGCAGGAGATTAGGGAAAGGAAAAATAGTGACTATACTAGAGTTCGGGGAGTCTTAGGCGGGAGATCAGTGGACATGGAAGGAGGTAGAATGTGGGAAATGGGTACAGATGGGTACATCTCAGTAGCTCCTTGGGGAAGCACTCTGAATATGTCAATATATGTCAGTATTTTAGAAGGGCATTGAAAGTATGGTGAAAGCAGTATTCTATACTTCACAAAATCTGTAAGATTTATCTCTCTACTATCATATAATTGCTTACTAGTGAGAATTATGACATTAAGGAAAATGTTGAATTATGTTTTCTAATACATCACCTTGTTAATGATGGTTAGAACTCTGATTATTTTCTCTTTAATTTTTTCTTCAATTTTATAATTGAGGGAAAACATTCTTTGAAAAATTCTTTATACTCTGTTTTAAGATGTTGAGAAAGTGTATAGGTCACCTTAGATTTGCACTAAAAGTAATTTAAAAAAGAATGTGAAATGTTTAAAGGGCCCATCTTCAGATCCTTGGAAACCCCTACCCTGTAAAATTTCTCAGAGTGACCTTTCTGGTATTTTCTGCCTCCTCTGGATGGACTGCAATCTCCCACCAAGCCATGTGTGTTACTTCTCAGCATATAGATTTACTGTTGGAGCAGGGTGAATTTGGCAACAGAGGAAGATCTGTAACTCAGGATATCTTTTGTTTCCGTGGCCTAGGCCAAATTTCCTGCCTTACTTAAGCACTTAAGCACTGTCTTGGGGACAGAATGTTGTACCATGGATAGGTATAGGTAGTCAATTTAACATTATGGACTTTTTGCTCCCCCTTAGAACATTGATGATTATTTTTGTAGGAGAAAAATCAATTAATGACTGTCGATTCTAATAAGTTAACCGTCTCAAACTTGGAGTTGAAACAGGTCAACAAAGTATTATGGTCCTCCTAAGTATATTGTGAATTGCAGTTAGGCCCTTTTGATAAAGTACTTTTTTGGGTGTGATGCTTATTATGATTTATAATGGGAGAAATAAGCCAGATTATCTTGTTCCTCCTGAGGAAAAATAAGAATAGTTAAGAGTATGGATAATCAATATGCAGTCAAGTAGTAAATTTTATATTCATTATAGTTTTTGTTGGTATTAGTTAGTTACAGATTTCCTGCAAAATTATAGATAGGTACTTGAGTTTTATGAGAATATGCTTAAAAGTTGATTGTCCACTATACTTCATAAGCACTGAGCTAAGTTGCAAATGATATTGACCTGAATCCATCAATTCCTATCCCAAGTAACTTCCATAGCTACCAAAGCCTTTTTCTTTTAAAATTTAAATTTATTGTAATAGAAAAAACTTTAAAAACGGATATGCAACCTGATTAAGAAATAATCAGGGTGAACTTGATGTAATGGCAGTTAAAGTGTCAGGGGTTAAATTAAATAGGTAATCGTCAGCATTTCTGGTTTCCTGCTGTCTTATTATTTATTTAATATACTCAAAAAACTCCTGGAACTTTTATCAGAGGCTGACAATGGTAAACCTGTTTTCATACTTTCCCAAAGAGAACTTATAACTGCTTTTCTTTTATGCAATTGTTGGCATTTTTTAAAATCTAAAATTAGTTGAAAATTATAAAGACAGAATAAATTTGCTAAATTAACATCAGTGGACTTAATATAGCTATTCTATGTGTGAAGAATTCTTATCCAAAGGATGCTCTTTAATTTTCCTCAACCCCTTCTCCTTTCCTCCCTTTTGTTTTAAAAGAGAAACTGGTAGTCTGGGTAGATTCAAGACTTCGTTAAGAGAAAATGTATTGGGGAGCCCCAAAGAACTGATGAAGTTAAGTGTGCCATCAGTAGTGTATGCTGTTCAGAACAACATGGCTTTCCTAGCTCTTAGCAACCTGGATGCAGCAGTGTACCAGGTAAGTGGAATAAATGATAATGGAGAGCAGAATCTTTAAAAATGTTTTCTTGGTGAAATTATTTTTATTAACCCTTTATCACATTATCAAATGTTTTTCTCAATAATTCTATTAATGATAACAGAAATAGTGGTGTCAGAGATTAATGTTAAGTTCATTAATTCATTATTTTATTTCTAGGTGACCTACCAATTGAAGATTCCTTGTACTGCTTTATGTACTGTTTTAATGTTGAACCGGACACTCAGCAAAGTACAGTGGATTTCAGTTTTTATGCTGTGTGGTGGAGTTATACTTGTACAGTGGAAACCAGCTCAAGCTACGAAAGTCATGGTAAGAAACACAATGCTTACCATAACTAAAATAGAAAACTTCCTATGTCTTATATACTTTAGTCACATTGATGATGAATACAGCACCATTATATTTCTTTGATTGAAAATATTTGCTCTATTTATAGGCTTTTAAAATCCCGTTAGTGTATTACTAAGGATAATGTAATTTATTGGCTTTCTTTGTTTTTAGAGGGGAATATGCATAAATGTTTGAGATGGAAGGTTCTTTAATGTTATGGATGACAAAACTGAAGTCCAAAGAGGTGAAGTAACCTGTAACTAAAATTGTGACTTCTACCAAAGTGTGTACGTTCAGAACTTTTAAGCCTCGTTAAGACATTTTCTCAGAAACACTGGGGAAGGTTTTGTCCATCTAGTTTTCATCTCTCTGTACCCCCAACTTCACAGTTTTTTTTATCCCCCTTTTTAAAATCCTTACCTGAGGATATGTATATTGATTTTAGAACGTGAGGAAGGGCTGGGGGGAGAGAAACAATCGATTGCCTATCATGTGCGCTAGACTGGGGATCAAACCCCCAACCTAGGTATGTGCCCTGACTGGGAATAGAACCTGAAACCTTTTTGGTGTATGAGATGGCACTTGAAACAACTATGCCACCCAGCCGGGGCAGTTTTTTATCCTTTTGCATATGCTCCCACTGTCAGTCATAGAGATTAAAGGGTAGTGTTTTTACTGATAATTGATAACTAAAATAGGGCAAAATGTGTACTTTACTTACAACTTTTAGTTTGCTAAAAGTTAAATGTTAAGGTACATAACCTGAATTTTTAAAAATATTATCGCTCTAATTGGTTATTTTCTTAAAGAGCTGTAGGAAGTGGAACTCCAGTGAATGACTTTCTGAAAGTCATTAGTTTCTTTCTACAACGGAAGACTCTTCAACTTTTAATAAATGAAAGCTCTTTTTAGGAATTTAGGGCAGCTGGGGATGTAAGGAGAGCCTGTAAAAACAGGAAGTCAGTTCCTTTTTAGGTAGTTCCTTTCTAGTCTGGAGGATACCCCCCCCCCCCCCGAAAATGAGTTTTAGATAAATATTTATTGTCTTCACATGTTTAAACATGCTCATATTCTTGGTGACATTTCAAAACACTGATCAACCATGCACTGCATATTGAACTCAGTTGTAGACTTTCAAAGAAATTTGTTGGGAAATAAGGCTAATATGTAATTAAAAGTTAAATGCGAACTTTAAGTAATACCTCACACCATTAGAAAAGATGTTAGGTCCACCTCACGTAGGTAATGTATATGAAAAGTTCAGTAAACTAAAGCAGAGTTTAGGGCAGCTTATCCTACTTTTGGATCCCTCTAGAGCAGCAATTTTCAACCAGTGCCACAGGAATTTTTAAAACATGCAATACCTGACTATTCAGTCAGGGGTACTGACCTCTTTTACCTAAGATTTTGAAATTAAAAACAAAACAAAAAAAGCAAGACAACAGCCAACACAACCATAGCTGTCTGGTGTGAGTGAATCAAAATATTATTTTGTCAGATCTGCAAAAGTTATGTTTTTTTGGTGTATTTTGGAATTTCAATAGTTTATGTGTGCCATGAGATGAAAAAGGTTGAAAATCGCTGCTCTAAAAAGTTCTTTTATACTTTAAACAGGGTACAGCTTCCTGTAACTGCCTCATTGTTCTTCGTTCTTGTCAGAATAACTCAAATTCCTACTATCTCCCACATAGCCTCTGAATGTTTGAGCACAGTGTCACATCCTTCCTCTCCAAGTCTTTTTTCCTCATTAAGACAACCTTGTGGCTTCTTTCTAGAATTTGGTTTCTAGAGACTTCCCTGTATTTCTCTTCTAGATGTATTCATCTGTTACCGTTTCTCATTATGTCCTAAAACTTTACACTATCTCTAGATGTTGACTGAGCAGTGTGAGATGTAACTTGCTAATTAACTTTGTTCTAAATACTAGAGACTTGTTAAATCAAGATTATATTTGTGTGTGTTTTTTTTGGGGGGTGGTGGTATTCCATTCTATAACTGGTTATAGCTATATGTCTTTATCTCTATTTGTATTATTTCAAGAGTTAGGGCTATAGAATAGCCGTGTCTAATATGGCAAATACTTTAAGTAAAACTGTAACACAAATTTTTGTGTTCATTTATTTGGTCTCTTCTCTTGGATGAATTCTATTTATTATTCACTAAAAATAACTTAAAACATTATTATTGCAGGTGGAACAGAATCCATTTTTAGGGTTTGGCGCTATAGCTATTGCTGTATTGTGCTCAGGATTTGCAGGTAAATCATAAAAGCATTTTACTGTTACCCAATTTTAAAAATATCGAACTTTAAATAGGGATTTAGTTTATCTTGTTTTATTATAACATTTTATTTCCATTAAAGCTTACCTATAGTTTAGTTTATGTCAGCTATTTTTCCAATAAATGCATGGTAGTGTTTAATTCAGTTTAGACCTCAGTCTTTACTCATACTTGCAGTTCTTTAAGAATATACTTGTTCTTGACCATTCTTAGTCCAGCCCAGTATTTGTTTTTCCCTCGTAACTTCAAGTTCTTCCTCTGCTTCAACAGGGAGAAAAAAGGGGTGGGGTAGAGGGTATCAGAACACTTAATACATAAAGTAACAGCCAAAAATGGAGGGACAAGAATCAAAATCACTAACATCAAATAAAGAAATCTGGAATTGTGTAGAGACAGCCATTCTGCACTCAATCAAGAGACAGTATATGAATGTATAACATAAGAAATAAAATGTGTTTTAGAGATAGTTCTTTCTGGTAAAGAGTATATTAGTTATAGCTATATGACTTTACCTCTATTTGTGTTATTTCAAGAGTTTGGACTCTGCTTTTACTTTTGACTAGGAAAGTAGGCTGGATATGGAAGTGAAATATTGATTATAAAAAAAGATGTTTGATGAGAGGGGAATATCTAAATTTGAGAACATACCTAATGATAGCATCATGCTAATTTTTATTCTTAGTAACGAGCAAATTAGAAACAAAATTGTGTTGCCCCCCCCCCCCCCAAATAATATACTATTTGGTTTTTTAGCATTACTTTTAACAATTAAATGTTTGTGTCCAACATTCTAGTTAGTTCAATTTCTTAATAAACAGTTGAAGAAATGGTGAGTGGCTTACTATCCCTCTATACTGGAATAACTGAGCACTCACTAGTTAAGTGGTTTTCCCAGATAGGAAATTCATAGGTGGAAATTATATGTTTTTCCCCATTTTCTGGCTCTTCCCAATATGTTTGTCAAAATCAATCTTGTTTTTCATTAGGATTTTTAGTGGATTAGTACTTTAGTGGCGATTTCTAAATCTCTAATTCACATGGTATTTATAATTAAAATCTTCAATATCTTTGTTAAACGTGTTCATTTCAAGAGTAAAACTTACAATACTGATTGGGGGTGGATGGGGAGGTATCATGCGCTCTTTTAGAGTATCTGAAAAAAGCTGTGGTCATCCCAAACACAGAAAAATGCAGAGTTCTTGGTCCTTCTGACATTGTGTATGAACGTGGCTTGGGGAACCTTGCTTTAAAGGCAAATGGCTCCGCTCAGCAAGTTCTATTAAAATTTCATTTTGGTTGTGTTACTTACTCTGAAAAAATCCCAGGTGGTGATTATACAGGTTACTTTGCAAAGCTGGGAATATTCACTAATAGGCAGATTTTATAAGGATGTGATTACGATATTGACTCTAATAGTATAATTTTCCAGCTGACCAAAGCAAGTCTTTTTATTAGCATTAATAGAGTTTTGTGATGTATCTTACTGCTATAATAATGGTAGAAACTGTTCTTAACAGTAATTTAGAGTCCTGTTAAATGCGAGTTAGGAAGTTCTTTTTAAGTTAATTTCTAATAATATCTTTGTCTCATATTTGCATGTCTAATTTTCTTTTAGGAGTGTACTTTGAAAAAGTTTTAAAGAGTTCAGACACTTCCCTTTGGGTGAGAAACATTCAAATGTATCTATCAGGGATTGTTGTGACATTAGTTGGCGTCTACTTGTCAGATGGAGCTGAAATTAAAGAAAAAGGATTTTTCTATGGTTACACATATTATGTCTGGTTTGTCATCTGTAAGTATCCAGGAATCAAAGGTTCTGGGTAGACCCTTAAAAAAAAAAAAGAGTCAGATGTCTATTTGAAGCGTTTATAGCATTTTAAAGTTGTTCCTTTATATGTGAACGCTAGTTTGAAAATGTAATTTTGGTTTTATTGACTTAATTTTGTGGCATAGCTGTCCCAAAGCAATCTTGCTTTCTTAATCAGAATTATCTAATGTGTTAGCAATAAATGTGTACAATTTAGTAGTGGACCACATAGCCCTTTGGGCATCTGAAAAACAGTTTTGTAGGAACTATTGCTGAATTTTAATATAACTCTCTCAGGTGGCTGCTTCTAAGGAAAATAGTATGGCACCTTTGAGGATGAAAATTTCCTTACCATCATAGAATGTTTCATTTATTAGCATGTTAACGTTTTCTTTCTTTCTATATACAAGTTCTTGCAAGTGTTGGAGGCCTCTACACTTCTGTTGTGGTCAAGTACACAGACAACATCATGAAAGGCTTTTCTGCAGCAGCAGCCATTGTTCTTTCTACCATTGCTTCAGTGCTGCTGTTTGGATTACAGATAAGTATGTCTTAGTTTGTATTTTCAAGTTTTTAATATGGAAAAGCCTCTCATTTCCTTGGTTTGTCTTTTAAATGTGGCATGGTCATGGTGTTTTACAGAAATTCCTAGTTTCGTTATAATTTATTCTACAAGTGCTGCAGTTCATAGTTGTGTGGAATATGGATCAGCAGTACTTAGGTGTTAGTTTTTAAATAGTTCTAGAGCTTAAGCTGAGGGGTGCTTATTCTGTATGAAAGTGAGGGGGCTACACTGTTAAGCTTTTTTACAGGCAAGACCTCCCAATTCCCCAGATGTTAGATAAGACAACTTAAGTGCTTCAGGGAGAATATACTATGATGAGATACATGAGGAAATAAGTATAAGGACTTTCGGAATTTATTACTTTCAAAGCAGTAGAATTAGAATAAGCAAGGCTTTTTTTTTTTTTTTTTAATATATTTTATTGATTTTTTACAGAGAGGAAGGGAGAGAGAGAGAGAGTTAGAAACATCGATGAGAGAGAAACATCGATCAGCTGCCTCCTGCCCGTCTCCTACTGGGGACATGCTCGCAACCCAGGTATATGCCCTTGACCAGAATCGAACCTGGGACCCTTCAGCCCGCAGGCCGACGCTCTATCCACTGAGCCAAACCGGTTTCGGCAAGCAAGGCTTTTTGAGTAAAGAACAGACAGATTCTTTCATTTCCCCCTTAGTTTGTACCTTCCTAATTGTTTTGGACTTGGGTGCAAACTGGTTTTGAAATTACAATTCAAACCTAAATGTTGTATTCTCTTTTATAAAGATATCTTTGTTTCATTTAATATGTAACTGATATAAAATTCATTACTATAGGACTATACTAGTCCTCTTAATACAGTTGTCCCTAGCCCACACCCAGCATTAAGTTGGGTTTCTTATTTAAGCATTGATGCTGACTTAACATTTAAGGGGGTTTTATGCTATAATAATAATTTTATTTAATAATACATGAGGAAAATTTGTCAAATATCAACACTGAAAAGAAACATGTTTATATTTCATTTAAAAATTGACTCCTGTTATAAATGCAAGTAGAGGAATACCAACCTTGTAGACATCTTAGAAAACTATTTTATAGTACTAGAGGCCCGATGCACAAAATTGGTGGACTGGGTGGTGGTGGGGAGGAGAGAGTCCCTTAGCCTGGCCTGTGCCCTCCACAGTCCAGGAGCCCTGTGATTGATCGTTGATTGCCCCAAAGAGGTAGGCCCTGCCCATCTGGCCAGGGCCCTTTGATCGATTGCCCCAAAGAGGGAGGTCCACCAACCCGGCTGGAGCTCCATAATGGATCACCACTGCAGAGGGAGGCCTCGCTGCAATGCAGCCTGGGCCTCCCTCTTTGGGGTGATAGATTATGCCCCGCAGAGGGAGGCCCCGCCTACCTGCCGAAGCCCGCGCCTCTCTCTTTGGGGTGATCATGGAGCTCCCCGATTGATTGTTCCAGTGGCCTGGGCCTCCTTTAGCAGGGTGTTTGTGGGGCAATGGCCGGGCCCCAACCAATCACATTGCACCTGCCTTGGCTGGCCTGTTGTCATAGGGTGGTCGTCCGGAAGGTTGTTCTGCTGTTCAGTTGTTCGGTCGATTTGCATATTACGCTTTTATTATTATTGATGGCTCAAATTTTGCCTGTGCCAGTTATTAACTGTACAACCTTGGGGAAATTATTTACCTGTGTCTCAGTTTCTTCATATGTAAAACGGGAATGGTAATAGCACCTACCTCCTAGGGTTGTTTCAGGGAAAGTTCTTAGAATAGTGCCTGTCATGTAGTAAGTATTCTGTATAAGGCCAACCATTTAAGTGTCAGGTATAGGCCCTCCTTTAGATATTTTTCTTACCTGATTTGGGTGAACTTTTAATTGAAGTTCTGATCCATCCTTATGCTCAACAAATCCTTATGACTTTGCTCCTAAATAATACAGTGGGGCCTTGACTTACGAGTTTAATTAGTTCCGAGACTGAGCTCGTTAAGGAGCTCGTTAACTCAAATTACTCTATCAACTCAATGCAAAAAATTGGCTGAGAGACAGCTGGTATCTCAAAAAACTCGTTAGTCAGGACACCTGTAAATCAAGGCCCCACTGTACTTGGGAACAGTATAAAATGGCTTTGGTCAATGTTCTGTGTTAGTGATGGTCAAGGAAATTAGACTGTCTTAGCAGTCTTCCAGTTTCTTATTTACTAGAGGCCCAGTGCATGGATTCGTGCACGGGGGGGGGGGGGATCCCTCGGCCTGGCCTGCTGGCATCGGGCTGAAACCAGCTCTCCAACATCCCCCAAGGAGTCCTGGCAGGCCAGGCCGAGGGACCCCACCAATGCAGGATTGGGGCCGGCCGGGGGGGTGGGGGAACTGAGGGAGGGCTCCAGGGCATGTCCAGCACTTCTTGTCCAGTCCTGATTGGCCGGACCCCAGCAGCAAGCTAACCTACTGGTCGGAGCATCTGCCCTCTAGTGGTCAGTGCACAGCATAGAGACTGGTCAAACGGTTGGACCCGTAGCATATTTGGCTTTTATTATATAGGATTTTCATTCCCCTTTTTTGAAGGTAAAGCTAGTCTTTTCTGGTTAGGGTTGAACTAAAATCATAGCTTGATGGCATTTCTTTACATGCCATTTTGTAAGCTGTTAAGATTGTACTCTATATAGAATGGAGTATACAGTTTTGACATAGCATTTAATTATAAAGTGACTACTGGTCAAGTTTAGACAAGTTGTAATTCAGTGGTGTCCTGATTTTTAGGATTAAGATAAAAAAAACAAGGTTAGCAGAAAATGGAATTTTACTTAGTAAATCACCACTTCTCCTATTTAGAAATCTTCAGTAGATTTAATTATTGGTTACTTAACTACCTTGGCTCTAAATTTGCACAGGTTTCTAGTATCATGAAAAGCACACTCCACTGCTCTTTATTTCAGTCAGTGTAGAGGGAAGTTAGTATGTTCTTTGTCAATGGTTCAGGATAGGCATACTTGTATTCTGAAAAGTGTATGTATACTGTCACTCCGTTGGTCTTTCTAAACCTTATAATCATAGAAACAGATTTATGTATTTTCCATATTTACATTCCATTTTAAAATTGACTCTTGTCATAAATGCAAATAGAGGAATGGTCTGAACCCATAATTGAAAGTCTTTAAAATTCTAAACCAATCATTTGTTATATTAGTTTTACAGACACAATACAAATTAAGCTTATTTTGTTTCCTTTTCAGCACTCACCTTTGCTCTGGGTACTCTTCTCGTATGTATTTCTATTTATTTC
This sequence comes from Myotis daubentonii, assembly GCF_963259705.1. Taxonomy (NCBI): domain Eukaryota; kingdom Metazoa; phylum Chordata; class Mammalia; order Chiroptera; family Vespertilionidae; genus Myotis; species Myotis daubentonii. The sequence goes on along the minus strand of NC_081845.1, from coordinate 54,560,957 downwards.
TATGGATTACCCAGACAAGATACTACATCCATCCAACAAGGAGAAACAGCCTCAAAAGGAAGAGCCAGTGGTGTGTAATTTCAGCCTCAAAGGAGATTCCTACTAAGATTCAAACCATTTGCATTAAACTAGAGCCTTAAGTCAACCCCAGAAGGTAGCTTAAAGAATAAAAAATTAACTATGTGGTATAAGAATTAAGAAGAAAGCTATCTTTAGTGATTGCTACCAAGATTTAATGTGACCTGTTTGGGGTCAACCCATTTTGTTTTAGAATGAATTTTTTTATTGTATATATAATGTATATAAAAGTATGCAGATAGTACGGTTAAAAAATCATGTGAGGCTATAATATTCAAATAATAAGGTTTGGGACAATGTTAAAGGTTAAAGTGCCAAAGCCATTTCTGTACTAACTGTTGTCTTGTTCAGGTACCAGGGGAGAAGGATGGCCCCTCCTTGTTCCCCAATTCATGTAGAGTATTTTATTCCAGCAGCAGTAACGACCTCTTTTCTTACAAGGGAGACAAAAACAAGACAGGCTAGTCAGAAACAAACTGAATGTGGAACTTCTCAAACTGAGTATTTCATAACTCAAGACAATGATTTCTGGGTGGTGACTGAATACTCCTGTAAGTGCTGTATTTGTGCCATTTATTGTATGGATTCATATTTCTTTGCTGTTAGATGATATACTTTTCTCCAAAAAATATTTCTACTGTCTTTTGTACTTTTTTTTATAAAATATGTTTAGCTGTGGGGCTCTCAATAATTTATGAAATTCTGTTTTTTAAAAAAATTTTTATATGAATAGGGAAATTCAGCAATAAACTTTATATGAAATCTGTTTGATCACTTTTTGTATTATAGCTATACCATTAAGGTAATGCAAAAACATAAACCCCAAACATTACATTTAAAATTTTCTCTATGTTGAAATTGTATTAGTGTTCTTTGGTTGTGAATAGTAGCCAACTATGACTAAAGATGGTATACCATACTTGCTAATATAAAACTATATTCATTCAACTAAGAAGTTTGGTTCATGCTAATTTTCCCCTCTGGTTCGTAAAATTAGATAGTCACTGATACTGATACTAGAGAAGACTTCTCGTAGCAACATTTAAAATAAATTACAGCAGTCCCAAATGGAAATGCTGGCAGCCATACTGATCAAACAGATCACATGTTAACCTAAACAATCCCACAAAACATACTTTACCAATATGCAGATACGTGAAGTAAACGGTTTATGTACAAGTAATTTCTTGTTATTCAATGTATCCAGTTCCCAAGTTCACGCAGTAAGTTACCTGTATACGTATCAACAAAAAGATAAACACGAGATCTGTTCTCTGGGTGTTATCAGCTATATTGGCAAAAGGGTGTAATACCAGTCTCTCTAAATTTTTCCAGACTAGTCATAATTATAACAAATTTGATGTAAACATTAGGTAATCTTAGTTGGTTATAAGAACAGTTTCTGGCCCTAGCCGGTTTTTCTCAGTGGATAGAGCGTCGGCCTGCAGACTGAAGGGTCCCAGGTTCGATTCCAGTCAAGGGCATGTACCTTGGTTGTGGGCACATCCTCAGTAGGAGATGTGCAGGAGGCAGCTGATGGATGTTTCTCTCCCATCAATGTTTCTGACTCTATCCCTCTCCCTTCCTCTCTGTAAAAAGTCAAATATATATATATATATATAAAAAGAATAGTTTCTGGAGGAATGACATTGTGAGAAACCTCAAAGTAGAATTTAAACTCTAACCCTTTATTCCTGTTAGACCACAATGCATTGAAAAGATTTAAATGAATTTTATAAAAGTCTATTTAATACTTAATGACCATAAGATTTCTTTTTAAGGATTAAGATTTAATCAGTTGATAAATCACTTATAGACTTAATATATAGATTCTGACACAGAATAATAAAATTCTAAACAGCAAGGCATATAAGAATAGATAACTAGAATTAATTAGTATTTAAAAAGCCATTTTCATTGGAAATTACATCCTACATACAGGTGTTATTCCAAGAAGTTTCATTCCATTGGCTAGGACAGAACGGACAGCTCTGAAAAGATGAAGTCTGGCCTGCAAAATAAAGAATGATTAAATGTTCAATAATAGGCTAATTATAAAATGAATAAGAATGTTTTTAAGAATAAATTTAACTTTCTTCTAAGTACAAACAATATCTGAAAAGTTCCCTGGGGTTTGCTGTAGGCAAGGGAATACAAATTCCTAGAATCCCTAACAGTAACACTGGTACCCAAGGGTTGGGGAGTGAGTGACAGTATCATCATACAGCACAGATTCAAAAAGGGAACCAATCTCTAACACTTTATGTAGTTATGTAGGATTTCATAGTTTAGTATGTTGGAAAGTAGATAAATGTTGATTGTTACAACCCAATTCTAATTATTAAGTACATTGCTGTAGTTGAACAATTGGATACTATTTTAGAAACATTTGCAAGACTGACTCAGTAATATTAGTCTGGGGAAGCTAGAGATTATACACAAAACACTCAGTGTAACATACCCCAGCCACTTCAGGAGGACTCTGTTTTATGGGCAGTGTTCTGTGTGCCACAGCTGCAAGGTGACTGAAAAGAGAAATCCTGATCAGGACCAGTAGTAAGTTCCTGTTGTAACATATAAGCCTGATATCTAATCTTACTTCCTCAATGTGAAGATTAAAAAAACAAATCAAAGTCTATATACAACCATTAAAATGTATCAAAAGTTGAAGGTCCTGGCTGGGTAGTTTAGTTGGTTAGAGCAACATTCCGAGATGCCAAGATTTTGGGAAACAAGCAACCAGTGAATGCATAAATACACTGAGTGGCCAGATTATTATGACCACCCCATCAGTACTTCGTTGGGCCACATTTTGCCTTCAATACTGCGGCGATTCTTCTTGGCATTGACTCCATGAGATGTTTAAAGGTGATGCGAGGAATCTGACACCATATCTGAATAGCACTGTCCAGTTCTGTGAGATTTATGGTTGTGGAACCAGCTGCCTGATGGCTCTTTTAACTTCATTCCACAAATACTCAATTAGATTGAGATCTGGTGATTGTGGGGGCCACCTAAGCAAGGTAAAGTCTCCCTCATGTTCTTGAAAGCACTCCTGCACAATACGAGCACCGTGGCATGGCACATTGTCTTGTTGGAAGAAGCCATCTCCATTGGGATACACCATCAACATGATAGGATGAACCTGATCAGCAATGATACTTAGGTATGTTGCACTATTCAGACGTCGTTCCACACGAATTAAAGGGCCCAAATCATGCCAGGAAAACATGCCCCAAACCATAACACTGCCCCCACCAGCTTGAAGGGTTGTACTCATGCATGTGGGATGCAACTGCATGATTCATCGGACCACATGACTTTTTTCCAATGCTCGACTGTCCAATCCTTGTGTTCCTGTGCGAATTGGAGATGTTTTATCTTGGTAACTGCAGACACCAAAGGTGTTCGAACAGGCCTTCGGCTTCCATATCCCATATGATGCAGTGTATGGCTAATTTGCCTACAAACATCAGGTGGTCATAATAACCTGGCCACTCAGTGTAAGTGTAACAACAAATCCATCTCTCCTCTCCCCCTCCCTCCCTCCCTCTCTGAAAAAAGATGATGGTTTCATTATTAGTTTTTAAGTATAGGAGACCCCTTTCCAATGAGCTTTTCCTCATTAGGCTTCCTTTATGGTCTGGCCTTTCCCCCTCTGTATGGTGAAGAGATCAGGTAGAGACTAGTTATGAGTGCACGCTGCACACATACTGGCCACTCATCTTTAAAACATTTTTTCTATTTAGGTAAGGCAGCAATTACAGCAGTGTACCAGAGAAATGATGCTTATGACATTTGTTTCAATGATTAAGTGGCATTTAATAAGACTTTCTGGCTTCTTCATTTCTATATGCCTAAGTGGATTTTAAAGGAAAAAATTATTTAAATCTAGAGAAGACAAAATAAAAAGCATAATTAAGAGAACAGTCCCAATAAATCTTTGGTTTCAATAAGTCTTGAGTAAAAGCAAATATTTCTTAAATAGCTTTATGGGGAGACAGTTATCACTCAGAAGACAGAATCAAATAGTCAAGTTTCTAAAATGGCTACCATGAAATGCCTATCATAGAGTCACTGACTTGCTTCTCAATTCATTCTTGCCCTCTAGCTGATATTTCTACACCTCTGCTTAAAGCCTGTTTGTGGACCCTGCTGCCCTGAAAATAAGATGAAATGCCTTAGTACCTGGCAGAAATGCTTCATCTGACCCCGCCCAGGACTATGCTGATCGTTCCTTTAATGATCATGTTCTTGCTTAATTCTGGGCTTTCTCCTCCTCCTCTGCCACCTTGCTTCTCCTAGTTAATATCTACTCCTTTCCTCTGAAAAGCCCTCTCTGATCCCTCAAGGCTGGGCTGAGTGCTCTGACATTTTCTCTCACATCCACTCTAGCCTAACACATACGCACTGTTCTGTAACCTCCTATGAGGCTGCTGTTTCCTGTTCACTTGACTGAGTGAATAGATGAACATTGATTGCTAATTTGCAAAGATGAAGCAAGAATTCCTGTAACTTAAAACGCATAATATTTTTAGGCCAAAGGATTTATTTATAGGAACACTTCAGATGAAGGAAAGGTCCTTTGTCAGGTCAGGCCTCAGCTGTCTGGTTACACCTGAAAATAGCAAGATTATGAAAGTACCTTAGAGTTAGAAGATAGCTGACAATGTGCCTGGGTTGAAGGTCCTGAGATGATCTATAAAGCACTTCGTCAAACCTAAAAGAAAGATGTCAGGAGCAACTGTCAGGGGAAGACTGTGCACGTCACACTACGCTAAGCTGTTAAGACAGATACCTAAGATGTAAGGTTGACTTGACATCACTAAGGGTAGGAGGTTATGAAAAAAGACCTGTGTACAGTTGAAGGTAAGGGCACATTTTTCTCTCGCAAATTTCTAGATGGCAGGTACTTTCTAAGTCATCTTTTCCTTAGGTCTACTTCAGCATAAGGACTCAAACCATGGCTGTTAACTGAATGTAAAAGCTGCTTAGTGATGTTTATGGACAAGCAAACAGTATCTAGCCTCAATGCCAAGAAATCCAAGTTGGCTTATTTTTCCTCATAAACTAGGTCCTTTTGATCCCAGGAAAGAATCACTGACCGCTGTGTGGCAATCAGACAAAACTGCCTTGTTAACCGTCCGCATCCCTGCTGGAGCCTGAGCTCTCACAAGGCTGGCTTTCCCAGTGATGCTGCAGAGGCTCAAAGGTGCAGTCTCCTGCCCAGATGAGGGCATCAGACAGATGCATATTTGAAACTGTGACTTGAAACCAAGAGGCAAATGAAAGACTCAGGGAAGCTGTGTAAAGGCAAGGATTTTCCTTATCAGAGAGGGTGAGATGATCTTTTAAAAAATTACAGTTATGCTTTTACCAGGGTTCACATTCTCATACTACCTAAAGGGTGGTAGGCGCTTAGGCTAATTCAGTGGTGGTAATATTTTTAAAACCTAATGACCATTCATTCATATGCCCTCTGTATACCCTTAAAGGGCAATCACTTTTTAGTCTACCATGAGGAAAATGTTGTCTAGAGGCAGGAGCTAGCTACTAGCCTGTTCCCTCCAGTGGTTAGCAAACCATCAACAATCATTTTGTAACCAGACCCCACAGGTCAGGCCCTCTGCTTATCTCTGCAAGTTAGGTCCTCTGTTTTCCCCTAACAAAACTATATTAACCCACCCATTCCCTTGTAGCGATAGGCTGCTTACTGTTTAAACTGTGGGGCTTAGCAAGACTGACCAGTACCTGGATTAATAATTTATGACCTACTGGTCAAACAACATTTCAGGAAAACCACAGATAACATCTTAATTCAATGTTTCTGCTTCTTCAGAGAAAGGAATGGTCACAGGGCAATAATTTACAAGCTGACTTTGCAGAAAATGATGGAGACGCAATACCACCCATGACCCATGTGCCCTCTGACAGCATCTTAGAATCTACTCCTTGAGACCTTATGAAGAGACCAAAGACCATGGGTATTTACCCTAACACCCCTCTCCCAACTTAAAAATCCTTAACCTCGTCCAGCGGTAAGATGGATTTGAGGTACTATTAGGGCTCATACATCTTGGTTGGCTCCTCAATCAATAAATTCCAAATGCTGAGGTTTTGGCCTTTCGAAGCATTGGGCTTAGGAACCTGGGTTCAGAACAATTTCACTAAGCAGAAGCTGACTCAATAATACTCGAAAACCATACCTGAGAAGATGCTGGAGAATTGAAACAGACTGCGGCTCTTGTAAACAAGCAGTGTTGTAGTCATCCAGATAACCACATCCAAAAGTCTCTTCCAAACTGTAATCAAAAGTTTGAAACAACAAAGGATTAAACAAGTCATCGAAGGACACATAATTGTAAGTGATGAACACCATGTCATAATACAGTCTTGCTCTCCTTAATATATAGTAATGCCGCGTAATGCTGGTCAACCATGGATGGAGTATAGGATGGTGTTCCCATAAGATTATAATGGAGCTGAAAAATTCCTATCACTTTGTGATATTGTAGCTGTCATAACACTGGAGTACAATGCACTGTACAAATACTTACCATTGCGTGACAATTGCCTACAGTGTTCAGTACAGTAACATGCTGTACAGATTTGTAGCCTATGAACTGTAGGAAAACAGTATCTATTACCCCAAAATATGTCTATTTGGCATAAGGATTATTTAGGCTGGTTAATTTTAAGAGATAGTAGATACAATAGGGGAGAAGCTCTGAAAATCAAGTAGAAGTTACACTTTGTAAAAGACATTTATATTGTAAGAGAATCTCCATTTGTAAGGGTGTTTCCCTGTGGTACCCTGAAGATGAAGATGACCTTATTTCTAGAAACTCTTATCAATGCAGAAGACCAGGAATTAAATCTACGAAACAATCTCACCCTTGTTTTTTACTGTGCTCTTCCTGGTAACCTTCCATAACTGACCACCCTCACCCCCAACATCTCCTTTTGTCTTCAACTGAAGATGGTATTTTAAGTTGGTGGCTTCAGGCATTTTGGCGAGTAACTCAGTTTTCCTGGGTCTCTTCCATGTACACTGGAAGTATACACATTATTAAACTTTAGTTTTTCTCCTGCTAATCTCTCTTTTTTTTAATATATATTTTATTGATTTTTTTACAGAGAGGAAGGGAGAGGGATAGAGTTAGAAACATCGAGGAGAGAGAAACATCGATCAGCCGCCTCCTGCACACCCCCCACTGGGGATGTGCCCGCAACCAAGGTACATGTCCTTGACTAGAATCGAACCTGGGACTCTTTAGTCTGCAGGCCGATGCTCTATCCACTGAGCCAAACCAGTTAGGGCTAATCTGTCTTTTATTATAGGAATATTTCAGTCAGGAACCAAGAAGGAAGGGTACAGGGAAATCGTTTTTGCTCCCCCACAGAGCAATAGGCGTGTGTGTAGCCTAGGTGTGTGTAGCAGGCTATACCATCTAGATTTATGAAAATGCACTCTATGATGTGTGCACAATCATGAAATCACCCAAGAACGCATTTCTCAGTCATGCTCCACTTAGTGACAGGGCCTGTCTTTAAAGGTAAGTTCAACCTGATGCTTCAATTTTTCTTTAAAAAATATTTTTTAATTTTTTTTAGCGTGAGTAAGAAGAGAGAGATGAGAGAGAGAGAGAGAGAGAGAGAGAGAGAGAGAGAGAGAGAGAGAGAGAGACAGACATTGATCAGTTGCCTCCCGCATGCACACCAACCATGCATCAAACTCACAACCTGCGCTACGTGCCCTGATGGAATTGAACTCGTCACTTTTTGGTGTATGAGATGAGGCTCCAACAGAGCCACACCAGCCAGGGCTTGATGCCTCAATTTTTCCTAAATTTGTATCGTTATCTGAAAATGGAGTATATTCTTTTGGTAGGATTATTGTGAATACTAAATTAAGTAATATGCATGAAAGCATTTCCTACATAGGTGCTCAATAAATATTTTAGAAACCCCACAAAAAACCCAACATGACAGGTAGGCAGTCCACTGTACTTTAATTAGTTTTGAATGTGAGATAGCAGAGAAGCCTGGAAAATAGGGCCTTTGGTCATAGGGCTGCAGCAGTCAACCCTCACCCTGGGAAGGGCAGAGTGGCCCACTGTTTCCCTGCAGCCTCTTCTCACCTGTGGAGGCGGGCGTGCGTGTACTGCAGGAAGACACCTGTGTCCCCACGACTCTGGAACACACGGTCCCAGCTGAACTGATAGTCAGATAAGAGTGAACCTCTGAAGTCCTAAACGAGAGAGGAGTCTCAGTGCTGGGTCCGCTCTACTCCCACACAAAAGGGTCTCAGGAAGCAGTCTAACAGACCTGAACAATGAGCGCTGCCAGCCCGACCTTCTCTGCAGTCTCCTGCGGGTTCTCCAGTTCTTTGGTGGCTGAAGCAGAAAAAGGTGGTATTGTTAACCTGCATGAACCTACACAGAGTCAGGGACTGAAGTGGAGACAAAATCTGACAAAAATAGATGCTGGCAGCATCAAGAACAAACAGGTTTATAGTGGGCAATTTACTTTTCTCATTTGGGTTAATTTACCTTTGATAATGATAATTCCCCTGCCTTCATTAAAAGGGAAAATACTCAAATTTATTTTTTTAATAAATAGCCCTTATAAGAAAATATCCTTCTAAGGCAATAGATATAGCTGGCACTTATTTTTTCAAGGGTGAAGGTTAAACAAAGCCATGGTAATATCAACTCAGATTACTGAACTGAACAATACTTAAGCAGCCAAGTCTGAAAATTCCGGCACCTTTAATTAGTGAAAGCTATTTTTTAACAAGGTTAGTGAAAGCTCAATGGAGGAACGGTCATAATAAATCACACTGCACAAAAGTCCAGCAAAATATGCAAGTGGCACATAGAGTAAATCCTTTTTTACAGCTGCACAGCATTCCTTGGTATAAATGTACCACAACTTTTTTATCCACTCATCTACTGATGGGCACTTGGGCTGTTTCCAGATCTTAGCTATTATAAATTGCGGTGCTATAAACATGGGATGCATATGTTCTTTCTGATTGGTGTTTTGGGTTTCCTAGGATATATTCCTAGAAGTGAGATCACTGGGTCAAATGGCAGTTCCGTATTTAATTTTTTAAGGGAACCCCATACTGTTTTTCATTTTGGCTGCACCAGTCTGCATTCCCACAAGCAGTATACTAGGGTTCCCTTTGTTTAACCTTCACCCTTGCCAGCACTTGTCATTTGTTGATGGTAGCTAGGGGTAGGTGGATGGGTGGGATGAGATTAACCAAAGAACTTATATGCATATATACATAAACCATGGACACAGGTAATAGGGTGGTGAAGGCCTGGGTGGGGGATGGGAGCAGGCTAGAAGAGGTCAATGGGGGGGAAAAGGAGACGAATGTAATACTTTCAACAATAAAGATTTTTTAAAAAAGGAAGGTAAGTTATTATAACAAAAAAAAGTGAATTCACTCTTAATAGAAGCCATGTTCTGTAGCATCCTTAATCGAATCTCATTTAAGACATCTTCCAGAAAAGTGACATCTCCTCTTCGAGTCCTCATTCCCTGCACCACTCCGAAGGGCACATGTTGGCACCTGAAATGGAGGGGCATTTAGTTAACTGAACACTGAGAAAGAGCTGGTTACCAAAGGATAGAATAATACCCTTTAGAGAGTAGTCTGAACTTAACTCTCATAACGGGGTTTTACAAAATTAACAGATTGAAACATGATGTGATTTATTATATGCTACAAATGTTAAACACACAGCATTATTTTAGAGAGATAATCACTAGCATAATTGCCTTTATGAAAAACAGGAAAGGAGGGTAAGGAATTCTGAAAATCAGCCCTAGCTGGTTTGGCTCAGTGGATAGAGCATTGGCCTGCAGACTGAAGGGCCCCGGGTTTGATGCCAGCCAAGGGCACATGCCCAGATTGTGGGCTCGATCCCCAGTAGGGGGCGTGCAAAAGGCAGCCAATCAATGGTTCATTTTTATCATTGATGTTTTTCTCTCTCTACTTCCTCTCTGAAATCAATAAACATATAGTAAAAAAAGAATTTTGAAAATCAAGCCACTGAGAGCAGACATCTAATAAAAGCATTTATTAAATGTTTATATAAGCTACGTATTAATACAGCCAGGCATAAATTAACACCCATAAAAAATCCGCTTTCCCACACTAACACCTTGAAACTTAGAAGTGAAGTTTCAATGAAAATATTTTAAAAATTGTCACATTTTTGAATTTGGCTGACCTAACAATGATTCTGGAGGCAGGTAATTAAGAACCGTGTACACATTACCTTTTTGCCCAGTCATATCCCATGATCTGCAGCATTTGGAACACTTGCTGAAAATGCCTTTTTTGCCCTTTATCTGTCTTCGGAGAGAAAAAAGTATTTAAAATAAAAGAACAATGATAATCTACAGAAATATGTTGGACATGAATTAAATGAAAATATTTAAGTTCTGACAGACTACAGTCATTGTTAATTGATATGTTTTATTTATTTTTTAAAAATATATTTTATTGATATTTTACAGAGAGTAAGAGAGAGGGATAGAGAGTTAGAAACATTGATCAGCTGCCTCCTGCACACCCCCTACTGGGGATGTGCCCACAACCAAGGTACATGCCCGTGACTGGAATCAAACCTGGGACCCTTTAGTCCGCAGGCCAATGCTCTATCCACTGAGCCAAACCAGTTAGGGCTAAATTGATATGTTTTAAATAAACACATAAAGAGGATGCCACCAGAAGACTGTCTTAGTGAGTGCACTAGATGAGAAGGAAGAAAGAGCTGCTATACTGTAAGGAGGAAATTCAAACTTTAATATTCTGAATCTTCTATTTAAATTCCTTCTCTCCCAGCTGTTATGATCTTTATCTCAAAGAAGAACAAAGCTAAGCTCTAAAAAGATATTTATTTAATGGCAACGTTTATTCTTAGGGGAAAGGAGGTTGCACATGGAAGTGAAAGGGAAGAAGAGACTAAAATACTCAGCAACAAATGGAACAGATACAAACAAGAGATTGGGTGGTTCTCAAGGGCATTCATGATGCTGAGTAAAAAAGCCAATCTCAAAAGGTCACCCACTGTGAATGTATTTATATAACATTTGTACAATGACAAAACTGCAGTGATGAAGAACAGAGAAGTGGTTGCCAAGGGCTAGGGTTGGGGAGAAGGTGTGGTTGTCATGAAGGAGTTTGTTTTGTGATAGAACAGTTTTGTATCCTGAATGTGGTGATGGTTATGTGCATCTACATATGTGATAAAATTTCACAAAAACACACCACACAAAAACATTCAGGTCCTTATACCAGTGATGTAAAAATTGGCAAGATTTAATTAAGGTCTCTTCCAATGTCGCTTTCTTGGTATGGACATAGTATTATGGCTATGTAAGATACTATCTTTGGGGAAGGCTAGGTAGAGGGCATATGAAAACTCTATCCTATTTTAAAACTTCTTGTGAGTATTAATATATTTAAAATAGAAAATTATTTTTTAAAGTGTATGACAGTGACCTGTACATATTTATTTTATATAACCATTTTCCTGATTTAGATAATTTTGTTTTTACTATGAAACAATGTGAACTTTCAAATTTTTATGTGTTTTTTAAAACATCGTGGTTACCACCTTAATCACACTTAGTACTGAATTCTTTCTATAGTTTGACAAAATTATTTTTCCATAATTTTTCAAAATGGCATAAATTTTCAACCCAATTTCTATCTTTGCAGTTTTCGTGAGGTAGGGATCATAACCTTTTGTTCTTTACTGTTGATTACTTACCACATAAATCATTGTATCAAAATTATATTTGTCCATTCGATCTATAGCGGCTGCAAGATCTCTGAAAAAATGGCCATAAATTAAGAGTTACTAAGCACATCTGGGTAATAATTTGTTTTACCTATTTAATAGTAATGAAGCTTTTCTAGTTAAGAACTCCTGTTATCCCACAGGCTGGGGTATATTACCCATGCTTGTATAATCCCAATATCATATTTTGAGATACCAAATAATAAAAATAGCTTTGGGAAAAGCAATAAAAGTGTGCTATGAAAAGATAAAAAAATAAATGAGTAAGTCTCTGGGGCAAGTAGTAATAATAACTAAAATAGCTCTAGGGAGATTAGATTAAAAATGGCGGCAGAGTAGGAGGATGCTGCATGGTTATGCTCCCAGGAACAAGCTGGAATTACAACTGAAATATGAGAAGGCTTCCTGAATAATCAAATAATCAACGGAAAACTCACAGGAGAGAACCCTGATACCCAAGGACCGAAGGTGGAAGGTGGAGCCCGCATAGACACTGGTAGGAGGGGCAGAGACGTGACCCACAGAGGGGAATTGAAGTCCCAGAGAGATATCTCAGCCGGTGGTGGTGGTGGGGGGAGGTGCCACTGAGAATTCTAGGATCTAATCCCAGAGCTGGGCTCCCCAGCAGAGAGCACCAAACTGAGGAAGGTATCCACATAACATTAAGCTGTGAAAAGCAGTGGGGTGCTGTCTGCCAGGGAGTGGCAGCTGAAAGTTCAGGGACCCTCTTAAAGGGCCAAGGCACAAACATTCCCTGTGGAGCCACCCACCTTGTGCTCTGGCAGAGGGAGGGTGAAGTGGACTGGAGCTGTGAGAGCAGAAGCCAGCACTGGGGACTCGGGGGACAGAGCTCAGAATGCAGACACCCCAAGTCTCCTCGGCTCAGTCATTCCCTCACACAGCCACATAGACATCTGCCTTGCCGGGGGGAAGACAGTTGACACATCCTATTGGAAAAAACCTTGCCCTGAGGCCGCTTATGAGATTAAAAGTAACAATTCCAAGGAGTAGCAGCTGCTTGTGTAGCCCGTCCCCATCCAAGGAACAGCAACCTCCTGATCACCACACCTTCTGTCTGAGGAACAGCAGCTGTGTGTGAAGCTTCCCCACACCAGCCAGAGGAGCCACCACAACTGTGAACAGCACCCACCAGAGGAACTGCTACCAACTGAGGAGCAGCTGCTACCACAACCGCCTGAGGAGCAACCGCAGCCCGAGGAGCCACTGCCACCCAAGGAGCAGCCACTGAACGACTCAACATCTAGATATGGCAGTACGATCAAACATGGGTAGACAAAGAAACCCCCAAAGGAAAGAAAAGGAGGACTCTCCAGAAAAGCAGCTAAGTGATACAGAGGCATGCAAAATGACAGAAAAAGAATTCAGATTAAGGGTCCTAGAGTGCATAAACGGGATGGAGGGAAAAATCAACAACTTATGCAAGAAGCAAGAAGAAACAGATGAAAAAATCAATAAATTATGTAAGAACCAAGAAGAAATGAAGAGTGATATAGCTGCAATAAAAAACACCGTTGAAAGTTTCAACAGTAGACTAGGAGAAGCAGAGGACCGAATTAGCGAATTAGAAGACAGGGAAACAAAACACACCCAAACTGAACAGCAATTGGAGAGAAAAATTAAAAGACAGGAGGAGAGCCTAAGGGAGCTATGGGATACCATGAAACGAAACAACATACGAATAATAGGGGTCGCAGAACAACAGAAAGAGGAACAAGGGTTAGAAAACCTATTTGAAGAAATAATATCAGAAAACTTCCCAGAGGTGGGGAAGAAAAAAATCACACAAGCACACAGTCCCAAACTATGTGAACCTGAAAAGACCCACGCCAAGACACATCCTAGTTACCATGGCAAATGTTCAGGACAAAGAGAGAATTTTTTTTTTAATTAAATCTTTATTGTTCAGATTATTACATTTGTTCCTCTTTTTTCCCCCATAACACCCCTACACCCAGTTCCCACCCCACCCTCCACCCTCACTCCCGACCCACTGTCCTCATCCATAGGTGTATGATTTTTGTCCAGTCTTTTCCCACATCCCCCACACTCCTTTCCCCGCCAAGAATAGTCAGTCCACTCCCTTTCTATGCCCCTGATTCTATTATAATCACCAGTTCATTCTGTTCATCAGATTATTCACTTGATTTTCAGATTCACTTGTTTATAGATGTGTATTTGTTGTTCAAAATTTGAATCTTTACCTTTTTCTTCTTCCTCCTCTTCTTAAAGAATACCTTTCAGCATTTCATATAATACTGGTTTGGTGGTGATGAACTCCTTTAGTTTTTTCTTATCTGTGAAGCTCTTTATCTGACCTTCAATTCTGAATGATAGCTTTGCTGGATAAAGTAATCTTGGTTGTAGGTTCTTGGCATTCATCACTTTGAGTATTTCTTGCCACTCCCTTCTGGCCTGCAAAGTTTCTGTTGAGAAATCAGCTGACAGTCGTATGGGTACTCTCTTGTAGGTAACTGAGTTTCTTTCTCTTGCTGCTTTTAAGATTCTCTTTGTCTTTTGCTCTTGGCATTTTAATTATAATGTGTCTTGGTGTAGTCCTCTTTGGATTCCTTCTGTTTGGAGTTCTCTGTGCATCCTGGACTTGGAAGTCTATTTCTTTCACCAGGTAGGGGAAGTTTTCTGTCATTATTTCTTCAAATAGGTTTTCAATATCTTACTCTCTTCTTCTGGCACCCCTATAATTTGTTTGTTAGTGCACTTGAAGCTGTGCCAGAGGCTCCTTACGCTATCTTCATATTTTTGGATTCTTTTTTCATTTTGCTTTTCTGGTTGTTTTTTGCTTCTTCATATTTCAAATCATTGACTTGATTCTTGCAATCCTCTAGTCTACTGTTGGGAGTCTGTATATTCTTTATTTCAGTCAGTGTATGCCTAATTTCTAGTTGGTTCTTTATCACAACATCGAGGGTCTCATTAGATTTCTTGTAGATCTCATTAAGTTTATCGACAGTTTCTAGAAAATTATTGAAAGACCTTAAAAGTGTGGTTTTGAACTCTATATCTAGTAGTTTGCTTTCCTCCATTTGTCATTTGTGTCCTTTTTCTTTGTCTCCGCATTTTTTATGCTTCCCTGTGTTGATACAGTGGTTTTCTGTGCTAAGTGTTCTCTAGGGCCCAGTGGTTCAGCCTCCCCAATTACCTGAGGAGGACACTCTTGGTGCACCCCCTTGTGGTCTTTGTGCACAGTCTTGTTGTAGTTAAGCCTTGATTGTTGTAGGTATCACTGGGAGGAATTGGCCTCCAGGCCAATTGGCTGTGAGAATCAGCTGTGTCTGCAGTGGGAGAACTTCTGTGCTGGAGACACCCCTCTGGGGCAAGACTTGCTTCAATGGGGCTTTGTTGCTCACTGAGTCTGTCCTCTGAGTGTGTCCTTTATGTTTCCATGGAGCTGCAAACTGGATGGTCCCACTCTGACCTCTGGGCTTCCTGGCTCCTGGATCTCTAGGGAGGTGCTAATCTAGCCTTTGCCTGAGGCTATCCAGCAAAAGCCTCCCTGCAGGGCTTGGGTGGGGCAGGTCCCACAGGATCAACAGGACGGGGTTAGCAGTTATGGCTGCTCTCAGTTTTGCCCTCAGAGGCTTTGCTTCTCAATGTCCCGGTAATCACTGCAAGCCCCTTGGAGAGAAAGCTGCCATCGAGTTCCGACTGCTGCCAGGCAGTCCCACTTCTCCTGTATGAGTCTGGGTCCCTAGACACTCGCCCGGAACTGGAGCTCAGAGCCTGAGACTCCCTCCCGATTGAAAACGACAACTGCGCCCTCAGCCGCCAGCCCGCTCTGCACGCACCTCTGCACCTTAGTATTTTACTTCTGCACTACGCCTCCTCTGAGTCTCGGTATGCTTTTCTCTTTCCTTCTAGTTGTAGGATTTCCACTCAGCCAGCCTTCCTGTGGTTCTGGGTGATGTCCGTTCCGTCTTTTAGTTGTATTTTTGAAGTGGTTGTGCAAGGCAGCAATCTCCGGTGTTTACTTATGCCGCCATCTTGGTTTCTCCTAAAGAATATTATACAGACTCCCAACAGCAGACTAGAGGATCGCAAGAATCAAGTCAAAGATGTGAAATACAAAGAAGCAAAAAACACCCAACCAGAAAAGCAAAATGAAAAAATCCAAAAATACGACGATTGTGTAAGGAGCCTCTGGGACAGGTTCAAGCGTACCAACATCCAAATTATAGGGGTGCCAGAAGAAGAGAGTAAGATATTGAAAACCCATTAAAAGAAATAATGACAGAAAACTTCCCCTACCTGGTGAAAGAAATAGACTTACAAGTCCAGGATGCACAGAGAACTCCAAACAGAAGGAATCCAAAGAGGACCACACGAAGACACATTATAATTAAAATGCCAAGAGCAAAAGACAAAGAGAATCTTAAAAGCAGCAAGAGAAAAAAAGATAGTTACCTACAAGGGAGTACCCATATGACTGTCAGCTGATTTCTCAACAGAAACTTTGCAGGCCAGAAGGGAGTGGCAAGAAATATTCAAAGTGATGAATAGCAAGAACCTACAACTAAGATTACTCTACCCAGCAAAGCTATCATTCAGAATTGAAGGTCCGATAAAGAGCTTCACAGATAAGAAAAAACTAAAGGAGTTCATCACCACCAAACCAGTATTATATGAAATGCTGAAAGGTATTCTTTAAGAAGAGGAAAAAGAAGAAAAAGGTAAAGATACAAATTATGAATAATAAATACACATTTATCAACAAGTGAATCTAAAAATCAAGTGAATAATCTGATGAACAGCATGAACTGGTGATTATAATAGAATCAGGGGCACAGAAAGGGAGTGGACTGACAATTCTTGGGGGAAAGGGGTGTGGGAAGAGACTGGACAAAAATCTTACACCTATGGATGAGGACAGTGGGAGGGGTAAGGGCAGAGGGTGGGGTGGCAACTGGGTGGAGGAGAGCTATTGGGGGAAAAAAGAGGAACAACTGTAATAATCTGAACAATAAATATTTAATTAAATTTAAAAAAAAGAAATAACTAGCTTGCTTTACTTTAATTTTCAATGTCACTTCTGGGAGTAGATACATGAGGAGAAGTTAGTGATTTACATTTGGTACTTTTAATTCTGTAAGTTCAAAAACAATAAATGTTTAATAAAATAAAATCTCAAGAAATGTCAAAAGGAAGTATAAGTGTCTTCACACATGTTTTAGAAAAAGTTAAAAATAAATGAGATTTAAAGTTAAATAAATAAATAAATAAATAAGATAGCTCTAGGCAAGTGTCTGTAGGTAAATATTTCAGGATCTTTTAAGTATAAAAATAAAAAACCTATTGTAAAGAATCACCTAATTGTCACCTATTTGCAATACACTCTGTTAAAGAACACATTTAAAAATAGTTGATGTAGTATCTAAATAGATAAATTCTAGCTATTCCTCTATTAGTATGATCAAGGAGTTGCAGTCTTGGATCAGTCATAAGTAATATTTTCTAAAGCATTTTAAAAGATTATAACGTATTTTAATAAAAGTTCTATTTAACTCTTTCATCTCTGATTAACTAGAAAAGACCCAGTTTACATGTTATATAAAATAATAAAAAATAAACCATAAACTATGAAATTTCAAGTCAAGATGATAAAAATGTTGAAATTAAAGTGATTTTTGACAATATATGATACTGGGGGAGGATTTAAAAAGTTCCTAGATCTTTTGAAATGTTAGGATTATCAAAATATCATTAGTACTCACCTCATAATCTATAATAATAAAAGTGTAACATGCTAATTAGATCAGACAGCCGAACGACCTTCCGGACGTCCTTCTGGATGAAGCCAGGGCTGTTGAGGGCCGAGGCAAGCTGTAGTGACTGTGAGGGCTGAGTTCCATGCATGAATTTCGTGCTTTGGGCCTCTAGTCCTATGTAATAAAAGCCTAATATGCAAATTGTCCCCTAGACTGGGAGTTCGATTAGGTGGCAGGGTCTGAAGCGGCGGCAGGCAGCTGGGGGAAGGGAGGCAACCCAGTTGGTAGCCAGCAGCCACTAGGGACCCTACCCGTACATGAATTTCGTGCACTGGGCCTCTAGTCCCATTATAACACAAAACATGCACTCTCAATGGAGGCAAAAACTGGCTCTTTTGGGACAGTAAAATCTTATTCTTTTTATGTATAAAGCACATATTTGCATGCAATACATACAGGTATATAGTATATCTGTGTTAAAATTCATGAGAGTAGGCAAGTAGGAAAAATGGTTCCCAAGAGGGGTTATAATGAAAAAAAAAAAAAAAAAAAAGGTTGTGAGACACTGGTCTAGAGACGATTATTCCCAAAATGAAGTCACATATATATACCCCAATTATACTTTTTGGTTTGAGCAAAGGAAAAAACAGATAAACCTTCTGATCTGTTGAAGAATAAACGAGAGGAATATAAGAAACAGTTGTAAGTTGTTTGTAGAA
Organism: Myotis daubentonii; assembly: GCF_963259705.1. Lineage (NCBI taxonomy): Eukaryota > Metazoa > Chordata > Mammalia > Chiroptera > Vespertilionidae > Myotis > Myotis daubentonii. Next base: position 54,542,591 of record NC_081845.1, on the reverse strand, counting down.
CTTGAATTGAAAGTTAGAAGATATGCCAGGTCATTTAGTTCAGGCCTCTCATTTCACAAAGTATGGAACCATGGCCCAGAGAGGGTAAGTGATGGGCCTGGTCTCAGAAGTTCAGGTATCCAGCCTCACCCTGTGCTCTTGTCAGTATTCTATACTTTTCTTTGTTGTTATAACAACTCCTTTAACTCACATTTACACAGATGTATTCTATAAGGAACCCAATGAAAGGGCAGAAATAACTAAAGATAGAGTAAGGCAAAAAATCAAACACTTCAAACAAGTAGCAAAAAGAAAATCATTTTCCAAAGAAAAAAGAGAAAGTGGAAGTATTATGATAAATACAGTTGGCCCTCCACACCCACAGGTATCACAATTGTAAATAGGAAATTTTGGACAAAAAGGTTATGTTTGATACATGTGTACTGTGTAGTCAGGACTGCTCTATAATGGTTGCAACTGTACTAAACATGTATAGACATTTTTTTCCTTGCCATTATTCCCTAAACAATACAGTGTAACAACTACTTACATAGTACTAGAATTGTTAAGTACTCTAGAGATGATTTAAAGTACACAGGAGAATGTGCGTAGTTTATATGCAAATACTATACTTGAGCATCTATGGATTTTGGTATCTGTGGGGCATCCTGGAACCAACCCCCCATGGATACAAAGGGATGACTGTACACAGAAAAATCTAGACCTAATAATAACCACAAAAAGATACCAGATTCAGGGCAGTTACAGGGTCTTCCTGTCATGGAACTTCCATTCTGAGTGGACACAATTCTTATAACCATTGCTCATGGGTTTCTTTTGTAATCTGTCCAGCAATCGTTAGCTGGCACAACAATTTTTTCTACTATTTATTTTTTGTATCTAGAAAAAGAAATGTACTTCTTAGATATATAAGTTCTTTTCATTTCCCACCCTCAACTGTATGGAATTGATAAAAGGACATTTCAAAAAGTAATAAAAAGTAGATGAATTTTCTGAAGGACAGTAGATGGATGGCTGTTTAAAATTGTTTGGAACAAATGATAGTAGTTAACAAAATTTTTTTAAAAATATCATTACTTTCTCTATGCTTACAAGAGGTTTGTGATGTAATATAAAACTAGCCCAAGAGACTAGAGCCTTTTGCCAGCATTGCTTGAGTATGGCCATGTTTGCTTGTGTGGCTTTTTTATTTTTCTGTCTTTTCCTTCCTATTAGCTTTGTCTCAGAAATAAGTGTGTTTGACAATCCTAGATCTTACTAACAGAGACTGCTTTGTTCCACAGGAGTCAGTCATGGAGACAGAAGAAAAAAATTTAAGTGAAATGGCCTGTTTTACCACAATCAGAATGAGGACTGATTGTTAAAATGGTCTTTACAGAGTGAGGACACCACTGAGCTCACACAGCCACCTTTTAGCATACATTCCCTCCCACTATGCAGTTGTAAAGTATTTATAGTTGATTACAAGAAATCTCAATTTTATAGTTGGTAGAATAATGTGGAATCCTATGATGTTTACTTAACAAATTGTAAGTAGTTTTCAGTCACTTTTCTGATGATTTTTAACCTTTCCAGGCAATATAACTCGCACTAAACAGAAACCCAAAAAGTATATTTTAGTGATGAGAACAAGAGATTTAGAAACTAGCCTTTGGTAATAGTTTTGAGGATAACATAATTATTTTAGCATTAACTCTAGAACAAATAACATGAAGTCATATACACATGCTAATTCTAATGCTGACCTTCACATAAGATACAAACCTGGTTGCATACAGAGATGTCCCATCACTACGCATCACAGTACAAACTGAGGAGGGGTCACCATTCCCAGAAAGATCCACTACAGCCGTTCCTTTTCTAGAAATGCAAAAAGGTAACTTGAAGCAACATAATAAAAATTAAGACCTTTAAAAGTATAATATCTATAACATTATCTTTGGCAAACCAGAAGCTATTTTTATTGCTTAAGTAGCAATAAGTGGTATAACCAACAACAAAGAAAAATAAGATGGAATCTGACCATGAATCTATTAAGAGTGGGTATAATTCTATATAATTAAAGCCTAATATGCTACTGTCTGGTCGTCCGGTCAACCATTCAACCAATCATAGCATAATATGCTAATGATATGCTAAGGTCCCTCAACCACTTGCTATGACATGCACCGATCACCAGGGGGCAGATGCTCCAACTGGTAGGTTAGCTTGCTGCTGGGGTCTGGCCAATTGGGACAGAGCAAGATGGGCCAGGCACGCCCTGGAGCCCTCCTGCGGTCCCTCCCCAGCTGGCCAAACTCCCACGTCCCTCCTTGGCCCAATCATGCAACAGTGGGGTCCCTCAGCCTGGCCTGTACCTTCTCGCAATCCAGGCTGAGGGATGCCCCCCACACACACACCCGAGTGCACGAATTTCATGCACTGGGCCTCTAGTGCAATTAATATTTGGTTATCTTGTAACTCTGGGTAAGGTACTTAGATAATGTCATAAACATACCTAAAAAAAATGCAATTACAACCATAGTTTAACTATAAAACATCATATTTTTTCTCTAATTCCAGTTATTTTAATATTAAATATTGGACTAGCTTTGAGATGCCATAAAGTACCCTTGAGTAATAAAACCATGGGATTTTGTTATTGTCTTTCCTGCCTGAGCAAAAATTAGAATTTGTATACAGTAGTCTAAAAATTTTCCTTAACAACATTGCTAAGGATGTTATTAAACACAGTTTCCATGTCTTCCTTATAAAGATGGCAAAAGAAATTGCTCTTTGGTTCTATGAAAAGCGGCCCCTCTAAGCAACTGGTTTGCTTTTACATTACAGATATCTGAGCTGCTATGACTGGTACTATTTTTCTGTTTGGTTGACAGGAAGCTCAAAGCTAAATTAGAAATCTACCTTAAGCCAGGAAACAGAATCCCAGTGTGTGTTACATGACGTACTAATATCACCCTAACTTCATATTATTTTCTGCCCCCACTTCCTGATTTTCTCCTTCACTCTTTCAAAAGCTTGTTGTATTACACCTATTTTCATGAGCTGCCTTAAATCTTTTTTTTTGAAGAGGATAGGATTACTTTTTTTTTAAAAGGCAGGGTTAAGTAAGAAGTTGTTAATTCTATTGCTTTTTTACAGTTATACCATTATCAGCCGTTGTGACCTTAGGCAGGTCATGCGTACCTTCTGTTCTTGTTTGCTCATGTGCAAACAGCAGATAACATCCTTTCTCCCAACCTTACCAGACTTTTGTTATGGCAGCAAAAGACAGCATGTGTAAAAGTACTTCGAATAGCAAAAGCACTATTTAAAAAAATGCCAGAAAGGGCTGCAAAGCACATTCTGTTGTGCTTACTGAGTGAATATATCAACATCAATTTCAAAAAAGAACAAAAACTTTTACTAAAGAATAGTAGCCTGATCATACATTGTTTTCTGCAGGAGTCCTTTACTGTCCAGCAACTTTAAGACTTCTTGAGATTTTTCACGATAAAATGATTCTCCTGAGTATTCATCAAAATGTACTCCTAGACGCTAAAAGGGTTCAGAAACAAAAGAAAAAGAATTACTTAAATGTCCTTTACCTTACCCTAAGACAAAATAGGACGCCCTACAGCAGTGGTTCTCAACCTTCCTAATGCCGCAACCCTTTAATACAGTTCCTCCTGTTGTGGTGACCCCAACCATAAAATTATTTTCGTTGCTATCTCATAACTAATTTTGCTACTGTTATGAATCGTAATGTAAATATCTGATATGCAGGATGTATTTTCATCGTTACAAATTGAACATAATTAAAGCATAGTGATTAATCACAAAAACAATATGTAATTATATATGTGTTTTCCGATGGTCTTAGGCGACCCCTGTGAAAGGGTCATTCAACCCCCCACCCCAAAGGGAGAACCGCTGCCCTACAGTCTGGCACACAGACCAAGTTACTCCTCTGCTCTAATCTTCTAAAGGCTCCTCCACCAGCCAAGTCCTCCCAACAGTATCATACTGTCCAATATGGTAGTTTTAGGCACAGGAGGCTATTGAAATTCCCATGAAATACAATTAAACATTTAGTTTCTCAATGACATTACTCACACTGTAGCCACATAAGGTTAGTGGCTGCCATAATGGCCAGCAAAGATACAGGACATTTCCATCACCTCACGAAGCCAGATTGGACAGCCCTGGAAAACATCCCACATCACGTCCCACCCTACAACCTCTTCAATCTCCTCTCCTATAGTCCGCATCTTGCTTACCTACTCCAGCCACACGGGCTTCTTTACAGAAACTCTCTTTAGTCCACGCATGCCTGACCTCTTCTTCCCTGCTTAATTTTTCTCCACAGCATCATTACCATCTAACAGACTACATGCTCTTATTTAATTCACACTGCCTTTGTTTAATGCACTATCTCCATGCTAGAATGTAAAGTCCATGAGAAAACTTATCTTTTTTATTCACTGTTGTATTTTTCCCATGCCCTAAAATGTTAATTAAATGAACAAATTTATACCCATCATGAAGAAAAAATTGTAAAAAAAAAAAGTGAAGGAATGATAGAGAAAAGAAAAGCCTCCCCGAAATGAAGTATCAGAATGTCAGTCTGTTAAGCTCATAGGCTGTAGGATTATTTCATAGCTCTAACTTTCAGCCCAAAGAACAATATTTGAGTCCTAAATTCCAACTCAATGACAAATCTATTCTTAAAACATGAGCATAAGAAGAAACATGGCTGCCTGGTGGTACCAGTCAAGAGCTGCACCATATCTCAAGAAAGCAGGAGAGAACTCAGGTACCTTGTAAATCCGAATGTACTCTTCTACGCTCAAGTCCCGAAATTTTTGCCAAAGTGCAAGTGCTTGCATGTCACCTAGTTCCAATCGCTGGAAGAAATCATGTGCTGATTTGGCTACACTTTTGTCTTCTGCTGCTTCTTTATTAACTTGTACGTAAACCTAAAAGCACAACAGTAATACATATTACTAGTCACAGTTATCTTCAATAAGGAAAAGAAGAAAAAAACAACCCTAAAAATTCTCATTTAAAGGTTATCCAACTACCCTCATCACAGAGTGTAACCTTTTCTTTTCTTTTTTGCCATGAGCCTTTAGTGAACCCTATGGACCCCTTCTTCTCTAAATGCATAAAGTAAAATACATACATTTACAAAGGAAATAATTACATTGAAATACAGTTATCTAAATATTTTTTATTTAAGATATAGTAATGAAGGAAAATGCTAACTTTCTGATAGAGGTTAGTGAAAATGTGTAAATTTTTCTTCCCATCCAAGTTCACAGACCCTTACATTAAGAAAGCCTGGCTTAGACTAGAATAGCATGTCTTGTTTTTTTATTTTTAAAAGTCAAATGGTTAATGCTGCAACTTGGCTCAATCTGGCAAAGAATGATTTAGCAGTTGTTTTAATGAAATATTTTTTAATTGTTCTCTAAATGCACAAAAGACCAGTAAAATAGGTGATCCAGGACAGTTAGCTTAGCTTAATTATACTCCAACGTGGGGTCCTGAAAATGCGTAGAGCCCTCACCGCTGGAGTGCTTTGCACCATCTGCCTTGGCTGGTTCAGCTCTGTACCACCCAATGACAGGTGTGGAGTTGGAGAGCTTATTAAGGACTCTGGCAGTTTTAGGATTCTGTGTCCACAACACAGTTAATTATTTTCCAGTTTCCAAAATGCAAGGTTAAAAATTGACATTATAGTTCAAGTAGTTTTGAAGTTATGCATATGGACTATAAAGATTTTATTTACAAGTTGTAACTCACTTCCAGAGAGAAACAGGAATAAGTTACCTACCCCCATAATTTTCCCCCAGAAAACTATTAAAGTAGCATGAAAGTAATGAAATTTGACAAACTACCAAAAAAAAAAAAAATCAGGCCTCTAAACTCTGACAGTAATATCATCAAAATATCATGGCAGGAGTATTTACAGAGAAAATGCTTTGATTGCTGGAGAATATGTTGGGAGAACCAGAATATGGCTTATACCCATGAGATACTACCACAAGGGACAGGACATTAAACATCTGTCTCAAGGTAAAAATATCTCATCTTTCATAGATGGCTTGTGTTAATTATTGGAATGGCAGAATTGAATGAATACATACCTAACTAAAAGTAAAAACTACCCTAATATATTTTTCCTCTTTAAAGTATATTGTGTAGAAAAGAGTTAAAATAGCAAGTCTGAGACTGAAATCCTTAAAACGTTCTGTTTGCAAGGTTAGCCCCTGACTGGCATCTAGGAACTTGGATTTTGGGAATGTTCTCACCAACCTCACTGATAAAAGTGTCTCACTGTGCCTAAACTATTCGTGCAAACACTACGGTTTATGCTAAACAGCTGCTTTCCTCTGGGAGTTTGAAATTTTAGTACATGCTATGTAGAGGGTACCTACATGATCTTCCAAAAGAAACCCCGGACGCAGAGCATCTAATGGTTTCCCTGGTAGACATTATTTCACACATGCATTGTCACAACTGGCTGCTGAAGGAATTAAGTGCATCCTGCGTGACCCTACTAGGAAAGGACCCTGGGAAGCTTGGGCCTGGTTTCCTCCAGACTTCTCCCCAGTGCCTTTTCCCTTCACAGATTTTGCTTTGCATGCTTTTGCTGTAATAAATAATAGCTATTAGTACAATTATATGCTGAGTCCTGTGAGTCCTCCTAGTGAATCACCAAACCTGGGAGACCTGACGCACATATCATAAAAATTAATTTCCATATGGTCCTATGAGTAAGTCCAAATAAGTGAGAAAACAGAAAAACATGACTTTGGTAAAGTATAGGCAACTGAGAGAGTCAATGTAAGACAGTAAGTTGCAAACTTCTTGACTCTTGAATGACCTATCTACAATGACAACTGCTTAATACAGGCATACCTCAAGATTGCCTACAACTATGAAGAGCAATAAAGCAAAGTGCAATACAATGAGGTATGCCTCTACTCCAGCCTATAGGAGTAGACATATACATATATAGTTTATGATTCAAAATCAATCTCTCCCTCTCTCAAACATATACACACAATTTATAAGCAAACATACACAAAATACCCTTATTTTCAGAAGAGGAAATATTTTAGTCTTTTTAAGGACTCTAAACTCAAATAGCCAAACATTTAAAAATCTAACAAGCATTCAAACTACTAGTAAGAATATTCTTTGAAAAACTTAACCAAAATCTTTTTCCTTTCTTAAATTTTAAAATAGAAATAAGTAAAACAAAACATAAAAACCCTTTCTGCCCGACCAGCGTGGCTCATTGGTTGAGTGTCAACCTGTGAACCAGGAGGTCACAGTTCGATTCCTCGTCAGGACACGTGCCAGGGTTTTGGGCTCAATCCTCAGTGAGGGCATGCAAGAGGTGGCCAATCAATGATTCTTTCTCATCATTGGTGTTTCTATTTCTTCCTCTCCCTTCCTCAAAACAAAAACAACACAAACAAACAACAAAAAAACCCCACCCTTTCTAATACTTTAAGAATCTTGGCATTTCAGCAATTTGTAGTTATAAACCAAATATTACTGAAAATCAACTGACACTGTCAAACAGAACAATAAAAACCCGCAATTGGCACCTAACAATTAGCTTGTAAAGGCACAATCCTATATAATAAAGAGCTAATATGCTAATTAGGCCGAACAGCAGAATGACTGTCCGGACGAAGCCCCTTGCACGAGTTTCATGCATCAGGCCTCTAGTAGAAACTATAATTATTAACATTCATCACTGTTTTAGAAAAGAAATGCCTTTTCTTTCACAATAAATTTAATACTGTGTACTTCTGAAAGTGTATGTTTTAATTTACAACTACTACAAAGTTTTTACTCTTAAAAAGTATGCATTTGAAAACAGCTTTCTTTTGAGCCTAGATCTAGACACAAAGGAAATAAAAAGGCAAATTATTTGGATGTCTAGAATCAATTTAGTCTTGAATTATCTTCTTTACTTAAGTTTGAGGAATTGTTCTGGGACTCAACACCAGAAAAAATATGCTCTCTTAAAGAGTAGATACTTTTCCTCCACATTTTAAAGAATGAGAGCATCATGAGCTCACTCATCAAATTAGCACTCATCAAGCTGGTTTTGATCTTGCCCTATATTTTCACTTACTACTATTTTTTACTTTTATTTTTGCTACTGATACAGGGAAACTCAGGGTCAAATCTCTTATATACTACTAGAGGTCCGGCACACAAAATTCATGCATGGGTAGGGTCCCTACGCCTGGCCTGCGATCAGGGCCGTTCTTCCCTGGCTGCTGGTAGCCAGCCCTGCCCGCCGCCGTCACTTGTCTTCTGTGTGTGGGGCACCCAGCAGTGTGATCAGGGCCCCACTTGCACTGCCTTGGCTTGGCGCTGACCGCCGCCACCCACCCTGGTTCCCTGTTCCCCATTGGGCGATCGGAGCCTGCCGGCTGGGGGGAGGGGCTGAGAGGTTGGCCGGCAGGCCCCCATTGGGTGATCGGGGCCTGTGGGCTGGGGGCAGCTCCTGCATTGCGCATCTGCCCCCTGGTAGTCAGTGCACATCATAGCGACTGTTCGTTCCCCTATCCCAGCCGTGGGCAAACTACAGCCCGCGGGCCGGATCCGGCCCGTTTGAAATGAATAAAACTAAAAAAAAAAAAAAGACCGTACCCTTTTATGTAATGATGTTTACTTTGAATTTATATTAGTTCACACAAACACTCCATCCATGCTTTTGTTCTGTTTAAGAACCCATTGTGGCCCTCGAGTCAAAAAGTTTGCCCATCCCTGCCCTATCCAGTCGATTTGCATATTATGCTTTTATATATATAGATTTCCTAATTATATGTTATCCTCTGACTTTCTGTGTCTTTTTTAAGTGCCCATCACTGTCATTACCTCAAATCCATTTAGAATGGAGCAAGGTAAAAATAAAATATTATGGGGATCATTTTGAACTTACAAAAAATTTTATAAAATAAAAGGCATCCAAATTGGAAAGGAGGAAGTAAAACTATCATTATTTGCAGATAACATGATATTGTATATAAAAAACACTAAAGACTCCTTCAAAAAACTACTAGATTCAATAAATGAATTCAGCAATGTAGCAGAATACAAAATTATGGCATTGATGGCATTTTTATGCACCAATAGTGAACTCTCAGGAAGAGAAAAACGAAAAAAACAAAACAAAACAACCCCACAATCCCATTTGCAATTGCAGTGCAGTGCTGGTGGCATAGTGGTGAGCACAGCTGTCTTCCATTTACTACTGCAACACAAAAATTAAGATACTTAGGAATAAACTTAACCAAGGAGGTAAAAGACTTGCATTCAGAAAACTACAAAATGTTGGAAAAAAGAGATAGAGAAAGATATAAACAAATGGAAGAATATACCATGTTCATGGATTGGTAGAATCAACATCATTAAAATGTCCATACTACCCAAAGCAATCTACAGATTCAATGCAATCCCTATTAAAATACCAATGGCATATTTCACAGATCTAGAACCACTGCTACAATAATTTATATGGAAACAAAAAAGACCCTGAATAGCAGTAGTAATCTTGAGAAAGAACAAAGTTGGAGAAATTAGAATACTAAATATTAAGTTATACAACAAAGCCACTCAAAACAGCCCGGTACTGGCACAAGAACAGGCATAAAGATCAATGGGACAGAACAGAGAACCCAGAAATTGACCCAAGCCATTATGCTCAATTAATATTTGAAAAGGAGGCAAGAGCATACAAGACAGTCTTGTCAATAAATGGTGCTGGGGAAAATGTACAGGTACATGCAAAATAATGAAACTAGACCACTAACTTATACCATACACAAGAATAAACTCAAAATGTAAGTTGTGAAACCATAAAAATCTTAGAAGAAGCCATAGGCAGCAAAATCTCAGACATCTCTTGCAGCAATGTTTACTGATACATCTCCTAGGGTAAAGAAAACTAAGGCTAAAATAAACAAATTGAACTACAGCAAAAGAAACCATCAACAAAATGAAAAGGGAGCCCACTGCATGAGAGAACATACTTGCTAATGATACATCTGATAAGGGGTTAATTTCCAAAATATATAAGGAACTCATACAACTTAAAGGAAGATAAACAATTGAATTAAAAAATGTGCAAAGGACCTAAATAGACACTTCTTCAAAGCGGACACAGAAAAGGCCAAGAGACATGAGAAAATGCTTAATGTCACTAATCATCAGAGAGATGTAAATTAAAATGACAATGAGGTATCACCTCATATCTGTCAGCATGGCTATCATCAACAAATCAACAAAGGACAAGTGTTGGTGAGGATATGGAAAAAAAGGGAACTCTAGTACACTGCTGGTGGAGCCACTGTGGAAAACAGTATGGAATTTCCTCAAAAAATTAAAAATGGAATTCCCATTTGACCTAGTGATCCACTTCTAGGAATATATCCTAAGAAACCTGAAAACCAATCAGAACATGCATCCCTATGTTCACAGCAGCTCAATTAACAACAGCTAAGATTTGGTAACAGCCCAAGTACCCATTATCAGGTGAATAGATAAAAAAAATCTGTGGTACATTTACACAATGGAATATAATGCAACTGTAAAAAAGAAAGAACTCTTATCATTTGCAACAGCATGGATGGACCTGGGGAGTATTATGCTAAATGAAGTAAGCCAGTCAGAAAAAAGATTAAGTATCACATGATCTCACTTGTGGACTCTAATGTACAAAAGAAACTGATGAACAAAACAATTTTTTTAAATAAAAAACTAATATTATCTGTTTTAATATATTTTGTTACTGTTATAAATGCCAGAGCTAGGGTACAGAGCTAATGTGTACTTATTGACATAATTTTTAACTCTTGTGAGAGGCTGCTAGTATTTCAGAGGAATATCTATAGTTATCAAAATCCATATTAATAAGAAGCATGCAATGAGTCGAATTTTAAAACTTTCTGTAGCAAAATAAAGAAAAAGAAAGAAAAAAAAGATTATATATATATTCCTAAAGGTACAGTGTTAGACGTTATCAAGGTCTATTCAAGTAGTTTAAATCTAGGAGTAACCCTGAGAAATTTCTTCTAAATATCACCATTAAAACAAAAATAAATGATGACACCTATATATCCATGATTTAGATTTAACACTTGTTAACTTTTTACCATAAGAAATTACTTTTCAACATAAACGGAAAGTCTTTTTGTAAGTGTTCCAAAATTTATCACAAATGTTTTCCTTGAATTAACAGTACAAATTCTAAACAGCAAATACATTAACTTGTTAACTCATCAGCCAATTCACTGGGGAGAAACTATTATGAAACCATTTCCCTATTTTGTTACAACAAATTAGAAAAAAGAAAAAGTTTCAAATGTTGGCTTACAAAGGCCTAATTTTATGTACAAAACAACCAGATGTCATTGGCAAAGAATGGCTACACATACATAGAAAAACTAATAATGAGCACAAAAATGGAAATGCAGTAGAGAAATGACTAAAAGTGTTAAACATTATCATCACAGAAAAGAAATGCTAAAAGTATTCTATAATATCATTTCCAACCTGGCTGAAACACTGAAAAGGAGATAGTGACCATGGTGCATTTTAAAGGGAGGTAGGACACAAAATATGCTACTAGATGACTTAAGCCAAATTCAAAACAAATACGCCAGAGGTTGAAACTGCCAAAACTAAGTTACTATTTGCATCCCTGCTAGAGCAATTTGATGAAAGGAAAAAAAAAAAGCTATATAAATAATTACAACCAATGGAAATAAATGGCTCAAAAAGTTACTTTTATAGTGCCAGTAGGGACAGGACAGTGTAGTACATAGTGCACTTGGGAGCCAAATTACCTGTGTTGGAATTCTGGGTCTGGTCCTTGGGTTCTTCATTAGTAAACTGCATAACAAAGTAAGTTAGAATCTGACAAATGGTAACTAGTATGTCCTACCACAGTTAGCCCTTTCCTGGAGCTATACAGGTTTTTTACTGCATAACTTAAATGAAAGATAGAGAAAGGGGCAAGACCAAATTCATTCAAACATTTCCTGCAAGGCATAACATTTGGGGCTGAGGATAAAAGATCAGGAAAACACAGTCCTTTCTCTCGAAGAGCTTACAACTACAATTTGACAAGGAAAAAACCAGAGGTTAGACCACAGGTCGGGTTTTTTTGTGTGTTTTTTGTTTGTTTGCTTGTTTGTTTTGGGAACAGGATAAAGTCATTTTATAATATTTGCTTAAAGCTTTAAAAAAGGGGAAATATCCACATTTATGCTAAAAGTTGTTTAAAGTAATCTACAGTGACAACTGTAATTTTAAAATAAAATCTAGGTCTGCAAGAATTAGCACAAAGCTAAAATAACCTGGAGGATGTCACTTTAGGCTCTGCATTTTCTCTGTCCTGCAAAGGAAGGAGAAAGAGAGCAGGTGGGTGCGCTAATGCATTTCTATCTTCTACTACAAACAGCAAGGTGGGTGTATTTGACTTGCACTCTTTTGTCCATAAATAATGCTCCCCTATAAGACAAAAGAACACTTAATGAAAGCAAAGCCATTGTTCCTTGAGTTTTTAGTTATTAATAGGAGTACTCTTGCCCATTTATTCCTTCTGTGTATCCATTAATTAGTCACCTCTAACACAGACCCATGATCTCCTTCCTATGATTCTCAAAAGACAGGAAGCTATATTAAACTACATAGAAAGAAACACATGTTTAGGTTTCTATGGAGTTTAAGAAGAGACTTTACTAAAATATTTAAAACACTGTGGTCAACAAAGATTTACTATTTTCAAGATTCAATAAAAATTTTTGTGTGGGGTGGAAGAAAGGTGAGAACAGTTACTCTCCCATGTGAAGCGGTACTCAAAATTCTTTTTTTAAAAAGTAATTTTCTTCCAAAAAATGTTTGTTAATCCTTACCTGGGGATATTTTTTCATTGATTTTTAGAGAGAGTGGATGGGAGGAGGAAAGACAGAGAAATATCAATATGAGAATGACACATGGATTGGTTGCCTCCTGACCTGGATTGGACAGGGATTGAGCCTACAACTGAGGTATCTGCCCCTGACCAGAATTAAACCTGAGCCAAACTGGCTAGGACTGTAGTGAAGATTCTTAAAAATGTTCTCTGAATGACACAAGGTCTCCAAGGCTGGTATTTTCTGCATCCTGGGTTGTCTCTGTGGGCCTGGATCAAATGAAAGGTTCACTAAGCTTGTGGTAAAAAATACTTGCCATTATTCAAAGTTTAATAAAATAACACAGTAAAAATTCCAGGCATTAATGTGACATACTTTATTTATAGACAACCATAAAGAATTATTTTTAAAACTCTTGCCTATCAATAAGACTCTTAATGGGAGAGAAAAAAAATCTTTTGGTTAATCCTATCTAATAAAAGAGAAACATGGTAATTAGCGTACGACCGCTACCCTTCCCATTGGCTAATCAGGGCGATATGCAAATTAACTGCCAGCCAAGATGGCGGCCGGCAGCCAGGCAGCTGGAAGCGAACATGAAGCTTGCTTGCTTCAGTGACGGAGGACTCCAACGTTCCCCGCCTGCCTTGCCAGCCTCTGAGCTTGCAGTTTGAAGCATTGTAACAAATATAGAAGCTAAACAAAACCCCAGAAACCTGCTTTCAGCTGGCCGGGATCTCAGAGCTGGAGTTATACATTGTTTCGATTATAGAACCCAAACAAACCAGATACCTGCTTTCAGCAGCAGAGGCCTCAGAGCTGGAGCCACAGCTAAAGCTAGCCCAGAATAAAAAAGAAAAAGAAAAAAAGGAGCAGTTGGGAGCTTCAGCCCTCAGCCCCTCACCCAGACTGGCCAGGCACCCCAGTGGGGACGCCCGCCCTGAAGGGTGTGTGACCTGCTGCAAACAGCCATCATCCCCTTACCCAGGCTGGCCAGGCACCCCAGTGGGGACCCCCACCCTGATCCAGGACACCCTTCAGGGCAAACCAGCCAGCCCCACCGATGCACCAGGCCTCTATGTTATATAGTAAAAGGGTAATATGCCTCCCAGCACCGGGATCAGCGGAGCCGAGAGGCCTCCCGACACCGAGATCAGCGTGACAGGGGGCAGCGCCCAAACCCCCTGATCGCCCTGCGGCTCTGTGTGTGACAGGGGGTGGGGCCACAACCTCCCTATCCGCCCTGCTCTGTTCGTGACAGGGGAAGGCGCCCCAACCCTCTGATCAGCCCTGCTCTGTGCCTGATAGGGGGGAGCTCCCCAACCCCCTGATCGCCCTGCGGCTCTGTGTGTGACAGGGTTCGGCGCCCCAACCCCCTGATCGGCCCTGCTCTGTGTGTGACAGGGTGCGGCGCCCCAACTCCCCCCCGCCCCCCACGGGCCCTGCTCTGTGTGTGACAGGGTAGAGCCATAACCTCACCATCGGCCCTGCCCTGAGTGTGACAGTGGCGGTGCCCCAACCCCCTGATCCGCCCTGGTCTGTGTGTGACAGGGGGCGGTGCCCCAACTCCCCTATCGGCCCTGCTCTGTGAGTGATAGGGGGGAGCTCCCCAACCCCGATTGGCCCTGCTCTGTGCGTGACAGGGGGTGGCGCTGCAACCTCCCCATCGACCCTGCCTTGAGTGTGACAGGGGGCGGTGCCCCAACTCCCCAATTGGCCCTGCTCTGAGGCTGACCAGGGGCTGCACCTAGGGATTGGGCCTGTCCTCTGCCACCTGGGAGCAGGCTTAAGCCAGCAGGGCGTTTTCTCCCGAGGGGTCCCAGACTGCGAGAGGGTACAGGCCGGGCTGAGGGAGCTCCCCCCCCCCCCCCGAGTGTACAAATTTTTGTGCACTGGGCCTCTAGTATTATATATAAAAATGTAGGAATTTCAGGTGCAGTGTAGGCATGGACTCAGAAGGAAATTACAAATCTTTAGAATTAGAATGTGTTTTTGTGAAATTTAACTACAAAACCAGCTGCAAGAGAAAACCATTTAACAAAAAGAAAACCAGAGAAAGATAAATATTACATACTCTCACTCATTTGTGGATTATAATGAACAACAGAAACTGATGAACAAAAACAGATCCAGAGACTAGAAGCATTGATCAGATGCTCAAACCTCAGAGGGGAGGGGAGGGGAGGGAGGGTGGGGGTAAGGTGGAGAGATCAACCAAAGGACTTATATGCATGCATATAAGCCTAACCAAGGGACACAGATACCAGGGGGTGAGAGCATGAGCGGGGGAGGGGGGGCAATGGGGGGATAAGGACACATATGTAATATCTTAAAAAGAAAGAAAGAAAAGAAAACTAACAAAATGCTCTTGGTGGCTTTGGGTAGAGGAATAAAGCATATTTTGACACCCACTCTTCCTCACACACAGCACAGGCATAACATCTTTAGTCTGAGCCCGTGGACTGACACCAACATGGCTAATGGTGTATCTGTATTTCTTCATGTGAGGCCCAGAAATAGCAGAGATAACAACTGAGACAATGAAAGGAAACACATCCTTGGAGATTAATTGGACAGGAAGAGTTTTATTAATGAACTCCAGGATGGATTGATGACAGAGAAATGAAGAGACTAAATGAAGTAGAATACAAGAGTTCACATTGGGCAAGAGCCAGGATAAGGAGCTGAAAGAAAGAAATGAAAAAAGGCCATATAAAGTTAGAGAGAAACACACCTCCCTTCTTCCATACCAGAAGAGCAAAAAGAGTATAATCTCATGTTTTTTCAAGTCTAAATAAATTATAGTTACTACCATGAACAAAGCTACAAAGGCTGTCCTGCAAAGGAAGGAGAAAGAGATGCTACTGGGATGCTACTGACACGTTATGTATACAACTAGAGGCCTGGCACGAAAGTGTTCTTTTGCCTTATAGGGGGAGCATTGATTGGCTGGCATGGCTCAGTGGTTGAGCGTCGACCTATGAGCTAGGAGGTCATAGCTGGATTCCTGGTCAGGGCACATGCCTGGGTTGTGAGCTCAATCCATCCCATGTGGGGTTTGCAGGAGGCAGCCGATCAATGATTCTTTCTCAGCATTGATGTTTCTATCTCTCTCTCCCTTTCCCTTCATCTCTGAAATCAGTAAAAATATATTTTAAAAAAAGAAAGCTGCAGTATATAACAACTAACAAAAATTCAGAAATTTCTCTTTGTATTATTAAATTTTTATCCTATGTGTTTATTCTAAGAAGATTTGATACCTGGAGAACTAGTGTCCCAAATCAACTAAAATAGTAATAAAAGAACTCTTGGATTTGAAAATTAAAATAATTCCCCAGTAAAATAAAAGCAACATTTTCAATTTTGTAGTTCCTTGTTTTAAGGAACATTTGTTAAAACCTCTGGGATTAAAAATGTGTTACCAAACTGTATAGCACTCTGGAAAAAAAAAAAAGTTGAAATATTTTCTAATATTGTTTATTGAAACTTACTTCAAAGAGATGCTGCAAAGGATTGGACTGGAGCTTCTCTTCATAGCCAAACAGTTGGAAGCCAGTCCCCAGAAGACCTACCACAATAATCCATAAGTGAAAACATAAAATGGAACAGTAGAGATCAGTCATGGCAGGGAACAGGTATAGTTCTACAAAAAGATCAATCTCCCATAATTATGTATCTTGAAACATTGCAAAACACATGCTATCACCTGCTACCCAATAAACCGACACAAGTCAAATTCAATATATTGAATCACAAGTTCAATATATTGAGTTACTGAAATTAACTTTACAGAAACCAATAGACTATGAGGTGATCAAAGGCAGAGGTAAAAGTAATTTATCTTTGTACTAACAGTGCTCAACACTTCCCTAGCAAACATAATAAAAGTAGCATTTGTTGAGCAGCTAATGCTGGGGAAAACCAAAAATTGCCCCCGCTGGACACTGGGCACTCAAAATTTGTGAAAACTAACTGATGGCAAGTGATTTCAAAACTTTCTTTTTAAACTTGTAGCTGTTAAAATAAAACAAAGGTAGAAATTCTCTGGATATTATAATATCACTTCTTACACGAATAATTAATGAAAACAGTAAAAGATAAAACTCAAAACACCCCTGGTTACTTCTCTCATTCAAGGTGACCAACCAACAAAATTCTTTTATTTGGCCATATTTTTGCCATTTGACAATTTTTTGGGGGGGTAATCTTTGGTGGGAAGTTCAGCATTCAGTGACAGTGTTAGTTTGAACCCTTTTAAAAATTAGTAATTAAAGTTTATAAACAAGCAATGACAATGCCTAACTTGGAATGTGAATATTTATACTCTTAAAATATTTTGCTAAAAGATAATCACAATTTCAGTTTGAAAGGATATCTGCAGCCTGGGGTCAACAGCAATAAAAAGTAGTTTAATTATTTAAAAAAACATGTTTCTACAAGTGTATCAATTACCAAGCTTCAGCTCTAAAGGAGCTACTGCCACTGGGCTTTGCTGATTGGGGTACATTTTTCTACATGGGCTCAGCAGAAAGTGGGATGCTACTGACAAGTTATGTATACAACTAGAGGCCCGGTGCACGAAATTCGTGCACTTTTGGGGGAGAGGTCCCTCAGCCTGGTCTGCACCCTCTCGCAGTCTGGGAGCCCTGGGGGGATGTCTGACTGATGGCTTAGTGGGCCTAAGCCATCAGTCGGACATCCTTAGCATTGCCACAGAGGTGGGAGAGGCTCCCACCATTGCCGCTGTGCTCACCAGCCAAGAGTCCAGCTTCTGGCTGAGAGGCGCTCCCGCTGTAGGAGAACACTGACCACCAGAGGGCAGCTCCTGCATTGAGTGTCTGCCCCCTGGTGGTCAGCACACATCATAGTGACTGGTCATTCCACAATTCGGTCATTTGCATATTAGCCTTTTATTATGTAGGATATGCTGTAGATGAGGCCTCCTAGAACCATAAGAAATGCAAAAAATTCACTGTTAACTCATTCTCAAATTGCCCCACTTAAAATGAAATTGCCCCCACTGTGGGGCATGTGCTGCACCTTGGGAACCACTGGGCTTGACACTTTTCCTCTCGGACCTTCATTTCTGAATACATATGCATATACCATGGGAATTGTAATCTCTTCTCAGCCTACCTCACTGGGTTGTCATGAGGAGGTTCTGAGCTAATACACCTAGAAATGTTTCATCAAGTAAGTGGTGTCTAAATGGGAAGAGGTTATTATTTTTAAGCTCACGGGTACCCTTGCAGGTAGCAGGTGCTGATTAGGGGAAGAGGGCATGATTGTTTCCTGGGACTGTAGCTATGGAAGCTTTGCAGAGGGTTCCGCAGGCCTCAGAGGGGCGGGTTCTGGCCAGCAGCCCTGTAGCAGTGGTTGTCCCTGGAGGTGCTGGTGGGGAGCAAGGCCTTAGGGGGGGTGCTAGGGTGGTGGTGCGGCTGAAGGGGGAGTAACTGTCAAACATTCCTGCTTGGCATCATTCTTTAAATTGTACATGGCTGTTTCAAGCTGACCAGCTCAGGGCGGGGCTCCAATCTCCTGGAATGGGGTGGGGGCCAGGCCAGGACGGAGCCAGGCAAGCTAGGAGGGCGGGTTTAGCTGTGCCCCCAGCGAGGTTCAGCGCACTTCTGCTGCGGAGATGGAGCTGCTGCTGTCGGGGGGAAGGGTCTGACCCTGGGGGACTACTTAGGCCTGCCTCCACTCAGGTCTGGAGTTGTAGGGAGGAGAGGCACGCCCAGCCTCAGTGAAGGGGGCCTGGTAGCAGCGGGCCATGGGCCCCGGAGTTACTGACAGGTGGTCGCTGGCGTGCTATTGTTGTGGGCGCCTCTGGCGGGGGAAGAGATTGGGAGTCGGAGGTGCGGGCTGCAGCTACCTCCGAGGCTGGGTCTTCTCCCCACCCAGCCAGCCTCCCTGTTCCCCCAGAGGTGCGGGGGCTGGGGTAGAGTGTCCGTCCGTCCTCCTGGGGGTGCGGGGGCTGGGGCAGGGTGTCCGTGCAGGGGGATTGAAAGAGCTCCCGTGGCTGCTTCCTCTTCCTCTCCTCAAACCCCCGGGAACTTGCCTCCAGCTGCCCGCCCCCTGCTGCACGCACAGCCCCATGCTGGTCTGTCAATATGCAAATTGGGCCGAAACCGGTTTGGCTCAGTGGATAGAGCGTCGGCCTGCAGACTGAAAGGTCCCAGGTTCGATTCCGGTCAAGGGCATGTACCTGGGTTGCGGGCATATCCCCAGTAGGAGATGTGCAGGAGGCAGCTGATCGATGTTTCTCTCTCATCGATGTTTCTAACTCTCTATCTCTCTCCCTTCCTCTCTGTAAAAAATCAATAAAATATATTTAAAAAAAAATATATGCAAATTGGTTGTTACTGGGACGACACCATAACAAACAATTAGCATATTACCTCTTTATATGTATAGATACTTTGGAGCTTAGACAGGAACTAGAAGGATGACTAAAATATGTACCAGCTCTATTCACTTTCAAGCAAAAGCAAATATGATTGTGATTCAGGGTCTTGGGAATAAGCAGGGTGTGGAAAGATGCACAGAGTGTTCTAAAAAACAGAAATAGGAAAAGAAAAGGCCAATTCCATTTAACATTTTACCTAATATATTTTCAAAACCTCTGTGCCTAGGTATCTCTGCCAACTTTCAATAAGGGATAGCTGAAACAACCAAAATTAAAACTCTTCAACAATGACGGTTATAATGGAAATGTTAACAGGTCATTAACCACTGTAGTCCTTTAGAGAAAACTACAATAAAATCCTGCAGCTAAAATTCCATGAATATCATCATCACATATTTGCTAATGCCTGTGAAATGCCTAAATCAGACAAACTAACATAAAGTAGATACCATCTATTAAGTCTGTTGAGCCTAGAGCAGCCGTTTGGCTGTTCTATCCGGCCCACGGAGACGAAAGAGCGGCGGGTTCTCTTGCTCTCCCCTCCGCTCCTTCACCAGCAGCAGTGTTAACATGGCAACGTTGGGAAACACGGCCGCAGCTCCTTCTTCTGAGTCCAGTTTAAGAGCCCATTGTGGCCCTCGAGTCAAAAAGTTTGCCCACCCCTGGCCTAGAGCCTAAACCTCTGCCAGCTGTTGTGAACTACAGATAGATTTTTTAAATGCAGGGCATGTTTTCTGATTCCTCCACAGTGAATACAAGGGCACTATTAACAGGTTCAAATTTATCCACTGTAAGGTCTAAAAAAGATTTTTATTGCCGAACCAGTTTGGCTCAGTGGATAGAGCGTCGGCCTGCGGACTCAAGGGTCCCGGGTTCGATTCTGGTCAAGGGCATGTACCCTGGTTGTGGGCACATCCCCAGTGGGGGGGCGTGCAGGAGGCAGCTGATCGATATCTCTCATTGATGTTTCTAACTCTCTATCCCTCTCCCTTCTTTGTAAAAAATCAATAAAATATATTAAAAAAAATATTTTTATTAACTAAAAGTATAATATTCACAAGAGAAGGTCCTGATAAGTCTGTCTTTTGAAAGTTTTGATTCCATTTCACTAGATATGGAACATACTATTATCAGTGAACTTTAGAACTAGCAGTGTACACTGCACTTTAAAGAAACTTTAAAATATTACCTAGCCTTTCTCTTGGATTAGGATTGTAAAATACGTTCCAGGACAGAGTCATTCATCTTTCTGAGTGCCTCATATGTGCCAGGCACTATGGATACAAAAATAATTAAGACACACTCCATGCCCTCAAAAAAACATTGTGTAGCAGGGAAAGAAGGACAAAAATAAGAAGACAGTAAGACAGAAACCTCTTTGAATAGAGCTGGGTACTAGGAACTTGGTGATGCAAGAAGGTGGGCAAGGGTGTGTCTGGGTGTCAGAATGCTTTAGACGTGACAGTGTAAAGCAGGGGTCCTCAAACTACGGCCCGCGGGCCACATGCAAATACAAATATTGTATTTGTTCCCGTTTTTTTTACTTCAAAATAAGATATGTGCAGTGTGCATAGGAATTTGTTCATAGTTTTTTTTTTAAACTATAGTCCGGCCCTCCAACGGTGTGAGGGACAGTGAACCAGCCCCCTGTTTAAAAAGTTTGAGGACCCCTGGTGTAATGGCTAGATCTTAAAACAAACATAGTAGTTGCCAGAGATTTTTAAAAACTTGCACTTCACATGCTTTCAGTCCTTTCCTGCCTTAGCAACTACATTTATCTTGCCCTTCTTATACCTTAATTTCTGGTGTATCTGAACTAGGAATGTTTCTGACTGAACTGGACATTGGAGATCATTTGTGGCATTCATCTGTCTGGATCTCACTCCTCTTTTCCCTCTAGGCCACCGGCCCAGGATATAAAAACAGATCACTCCTCACATAGAATGGCCCAGAAGGGGCTGTGGTTGACAAGGGTGTATATAGCTAGACCTATCTTCTTCCCTGTGTACGCACTCCTCCATTTAACTCACAAATATAAGCGATTTTTCTTTAATAAAACCACAAGAGGCCTGTATTATCAAGTGTTTCTCTGAATGTGTGAAGTTTCCTCACCCAAACTTACTTGTGTGGTGAGAATTACTCTAACAAATAAAATACAAGATTTATGCAAAAGAGCCATTAGGGAAAAAAATGTAGGAGGTACTATTTTTTTAAAAAAATATATTTTATTGATTTTTTTACAGAGAGGTAGGGAGAGAGATACAGAGTTAGAAACATCGATGAGAGAGAAACATCGATCAGCTGCCTCCTGCACATCTCCCACTGGGGATGTGCCCGCAACCCAGGTACATGCCCTTGACCAGAATCAAACCTGGGACCCTTCAGTCCGCAAGCCGATGCTCTATCCACTGAGCCAAACCGGTTTCAGCAGGAGGAACTATTTTATCTAATGGGATTCTGCGCAGATGACCAAGTGACATGATATTAAAACATATTAAATTTAACAGTGAAATGAAAAATAAAATCTTGAACTTACTTACCAAACTGCATACCCCAATCTCCAAGGTAATTTATTCTCGTTACTTGATGTCCTAAAGCTTCTTTGAGATTTGCTATGAAATTTCCTAGTAATGATAAAATATACAGTTTCTCATTCTTGTTAAACATTTTGGCATAGGAATCATGTGCTTCTCTATTATCAAAATATAACACAGAAAATTTTTTTGGCAAAATTTACCAGCTCGGTGTTTTTTTTGTTTTGTTTTGTTTTTTAGTAAAACTTTCATTATTGTGTTTTCATCTATGTTATGGAAAGTAAGGCATTATTGGGCGGGTGGTTATTACAAGAAATCCTCTAACTTTCATAAGAACAGAATTTTCATTAACATTAATGGGAGTTGGGAACACGTTAGAGTAATTGCTATTCCAAGTTAATCCCAAGGGCAGAAAATAATACTGTTTTAGTAATTAGTAAGGAATAATTTGGCTGTGCCCTACAGAACCTGAGCCATACTGGTTTTAGTTTTAAATAGCTCACTTTAACTTCCTTCAATCACTGAAGTCCATCTTCTCATGCCTGCTCCCTAACAGCACACAGCAGTCCAAGGCTTCCCGAACGGCCAAAACTGGTTTGATATTCAACATCTATTCCACTTTCCTTCTAGTGTGCACTCAACATACTGCAGAGGCTGGAAACCTAAAAATTACATTTCCCAGAATCTCTTGCAGTTAAAGTTCCAGAAGTAATTTAGCTTTAGCCAATCAGATATACTTTGCATGAGATTCAGAAGGTGGAAGCGGAACTACTTCTATTATTTCTGACAAACATAGTTGTGGAGCTTGTGTGTATGTGACCACAAATAGAGGGCCTGGTGTCCTACCATGTATCCTCCAAGGTAACTAACTGAAAGACTGAGAATGAATGGGGCTGCCTCTTTTGCTAGTATGAATTCTAGAAGGCAAGGCGGGACTAGTGGAGTTTCCTGACTACGGCAGTGGCAGCATGATTCTAAAGTAGTGGAAGTGATTGCAGAAAAGGGAGATGCTTCGTGATGACCAAGCTCATGGTATAGTTTTAGGAGTAATTTTTGCCAGCTTAATCCAAAGCTTCTTCAGCACTCCCAACAACTTTGTAAATTAATCAATATCCTGTAGTAAATCCCTTCCTGCTTTTACTAGAGTAGATCCAGTTTTCTGCAAATAATCCCTCATCTCTATGTATATCTGACTTAAATTACTGCAGCTTCCCTATTTCAAGGTCTTCCCAACCTATAGAGTCCCAGCAACAGGAACCACCTCTTCAGGTGGTACTCAGACTGTATTCCTATTTTTTCTTAACACCTTATTATGTTACAAATCCAACTGAAAGACTGAACCTAGGCTTTTGGAACCGACTGTCTAATTTCCAATCCTGGCTATGATACTTAGCTAGCTATGTGATTTTGGAAAAGCTATTTTTGGTATCTGTGTTTCCTCACCCATAGACTAGATAGAAGCATCAGTGATAAGAGAGAATCATTGATCTGCTGCCTCCTGCGCACCCCTTACTGGGGATCGAGCCTGTAACCCGGGCATCCCGATGGGGGACATTGAACTCTGACTGCCTGGTTCATAGGTCAACGCTCAACCACTGAGCCAGGCCTGCCAGGCAACAGTCTCTTTTTTAAAACAAAATACACGAACAAAAAAATTGGGGAGATTACTGTCATCTTCACATAACTATTTTCATATTTTCTCCATATGCATACATATTTTTTAAAAGTTAAAGTCATAACAAACATTTCAGTTAAAACTGTTTCCTGAGTTAATCTTGAAGTTTTGAAACAAATTTCTTTTTTCTACTTCTAAACCAGTTTTCCCCATTTATGAGCAACAGGCTCATATAAATTTGAACTTTTTGTCCTATTGCTATTTAAGCATTAAACCATTAGGTAGTATTATCAAATGTGCCCCAAAGACTTGTTTAATATTTTCTGTGAAACGACACTTACCTATGATGGTAGAACGCAAATGTCCAACGTGAAATTTTTTGGCAACGTTAGGTGAACTGCAAATAATTGCAAAAGTTATATTTTTGTGCTAAGAACAAAGGTTCTAAAGTGAACTAGGTCATGCCTCCATAGTTCAATACAATTGGGGACTAAGGCCTTTGGTAATTTAGGGCAAAGATAAGTTAAAAATTACAAATTTAGAGCAAAGATAAATTAGAACTCAAAGAATCATGTGTAGTGAAAATGACCCTGTGATTCATGAGGCTGTACCATACACAGAAGTGGCAAACTGAAGAAAACACAGATACATTTAAGGATTCAAAAAAAGATGAAGAAATTCAGAGATATTGTTTTTGACACAATGTTGACTATAGGGAATTAAATTTAGTGCACCAGTTAACAAATCCTTTATCCTTTTAAAATTCAGGACCCCAAAGAAATTTACTCTGTGTGGTAATATGTATCAATATTTACTGGATCAGAAATTAAAATATAAAATTATTCATGCATTAAGCTTCCCAGAATAATCAGAAATCTGATTCACCACTTAAAATTCTCAGTCATCACCTTTATCACTACTCTGTGTGTTTTGAGAAGTTGTAATCAATCATTTAACACTACAAGTGCTTCTAAGGCACTCACTACCTGAGAGGCAGTTTTATGCATTAACTCATTTAATACTCATAAGAGGTGTGAAGTAAGGTACTCTTATTCTACAGCTGAGGGAACTGAGACAACAAGGAAAAAGAGATAAAACAAATGTGGCAATATGTTGATGACTTGAATCTTAGTGCTGAGCACATGGGATTTCCTTACACTTCTCTGTTTTGTATATGTTTGAAATTTTCATAAGTTTTTCAATACTAAAAAGGTAAATTGACCGGGAAACCAGAAACATACATAAAACACTGGTTTTATGAAACTGTGTAAGATCTGTGATACTGTGAGAATAAGAACAAGGTGATCCCTAGGATTGCCTTAAAAGCAACTCTATGAGCTAAAGCAGAAAAGCTCATAGCACAAAATGTTTATATTAGAAAAGAAAAAAGGTTTCCAATCAATAATCTAAGATTTTCCTTTAAGAAACTAGAAAAAGAGAACCAAAGAGAGCAGAATAAAAGAGAATGAGACAGAGGGGAAAACCAAGATGGCGGCATAGGTAAACACCAGAGTTAGCTGCCTCGAACAACCACTTCACAAATACAACTAAAAGATGGAACGCACATGGCCCAGAACCACAGGA
Organism: Myotis daubentonii; assembly: GCF_963259705.1. Taxonomy (NCBI): domain Eukaryota; kingdom Metazoa; phylum Chordata; class Mammalia; order Chiroptera; family Vespertilionidae; genus Myotis; species Myotis daubentonii. Next base: position 54,517,520 of record NC_081845.1, on the reverse strand, counting down.
AGACTGGCTGAGGGGAAATTCTTCAACTAGAAGGAAAGAGAACAGCATACGAGACTCAGAGGAGGCGCAGTGCGGAAAATACAAAGGTGCAGAGGTACGCGCGGAGCGGGCTGGTAGCTGAGGGCGCGGTTGTCGTTTTCAATCGGGAGGGAGTCTCAGATTCTGAGCTCCAGTTCTGGGCGAGTCTCTAGGGACCCAGACTCAAACGGGAGAAGCGGGACTGTCTGGCATCGGTCGGAACGAGAGGTCAGCTTTCTCTCCGAGGTTTGCAGCAGTTGCTGGGACTTTGAGAAGCAGAGCCTCTGGGGACAGGACTGAGAGCAGCCATAACTGCTCCCTCCACCCGCCCTGTTGATCCCATTCGACCCGCCCCGCCCAAGCACTGCGTAGAGCCATTTGCCAGATAGCCTCAGGCAAACGCTAGATTAGCACCTCCCTAGAGGACAGAAGTTTTCCCACTGCAGACACAGCTGATTCTCACAGCCAGTTGGCCTGGAGGTCAAATCCCCCTCGTATTAACTACAACAATCAAGGCTTAACTACAACAAGGCTGCCCACAAAGACCACTAGGGGGTGAACCAAGAAAGCATAAAAAATGCGGAGACAAAGAAACAGGACAAAACTATCAATGGAGGATATTGAGTTCAGAACCACACTTTTAGGGTCTCTCAAGAACTGTCTAGAAGCCGCCAATAAAGTTATTGAGATCCTCAAGAAATCTAATGAGACCCTCGATGTTGTGATAAAGAACCAACTAGAAATTAAGCATACACGGACTGAAATAACGAATATTATACAGACTCCCAACAGCAGACCAGAGGAGCGCAAGAATCAAGGCAAAGATTTGAAATGCGAAGAAGCAAAAAACACCCAACCAGAAAAGCAAAATGAAAAAAGAATCCGAAAATACGAAGATAGTGTAAGGAGCCTCTGGGACAGCTTCAAGCATACCAACATCAGAATTATAGGGGTGCCAGAAGAAGAGAGAGAGCAAGATATTGAAAACCTATTTGAAGAAATAATGACAGAAAACTTCCCCCACCTGGTGAAAGAAATAGACTTACAAGTCCAGGAAGCACAGAGAACCCCAAACAAAAGGAATCCAAAGAGGACCACACCAAGACACATCATCATTAAAATGCCAAGAGCAAAAGACAAAGAGAGAATCTTAAAAGCAGCAAGAGAAAGAAACTCAGTTACCTACAAGGGAGTACCCATACGACTGTCAGCTGATTTCTCAACAGAAACTTTGCAGGCCAGAAGGGAGTGGCAAGAAATATTCAAAGTGATGAATGCCAAGAACCTACAACCAATATTACTTTATCCAGCAAAGCTATCATTCAGAATTGAAGGTCAGATAAAGAGCTTCACAGATAAGGAAAAATTAAAGGAGTTCATCACCACCAAACCAGTATTATATGAAATGCTGAAAGGTATCCTTTAAGAAGAGGAAGAAGAAAAAGGTAAAGATACAAATTATGAACAACAAATACGCATCTATCAACAAGTGAATCTAAGAATCAAGTGAATAAATAATCTGATGAACAGAATGAACTGGTGATTATAATAGAATCAGGAATGGACTCACTATTCTTGGTGGGGAAAGGGGTGTGGGAGATGCGGGAAGAGACTGGACAAAAATTGTGCACCTGGGGATGAGGACAGTGGGGGGGTAAGGGCAGAGGGTGGGGTGGGAACTGGGTGGAGGGGAGCTATGGGGGGAAAAAAAAGAGGAACAAATGTAAAAATCTGAACAATAAAGATTTACTAAAATAAAAAAAATAAAAGAGAATGAGACAAATAAAAGCAAAAATCAATGAAACAGGTAAAGACAGACAATGTTCTATACTATAAGTGTAGTGGTGGTTACATGAACTGTACATCTTTACCAAAACTCATCAAATTATATGTTGAAATATGGTGAACTGTATTGTATAGTATGTAATTATACCTCAATAAAGATGATTTTAAAAAAATCAACAGACTACTATGAAACAATAAAAATTACAAACCGCCCTGGATGTTCAGATATTAAAGGAGCATAAGATAGATTGTTCTGTGAAAAAAAAAAAAAAAAGGCAAGGAGAACAATATATAATGTGTGAGATCTGTTTATAAATGCAAAGACTATTTCTAGTTGGATAAATAAGAAAGTAGTATTGGTGACTGCCCAAAGAAGAGAACCAGGAAATTGGATGAGGAAGAGACTTGCTTTTCACTGAGTATCCTTTTGCAATCTTTGATTTTTTTCAAACTAGGTATTTATGTTACGAGGAGTTTTTTTGCTTTCACAGAGCTTTTATATTTTTTCTTCAGGATTAGAAGAACTCAATCTATGTAGGTCTTTAGCCTTGATAAAAGATCACTTGAAATCATCAATTTGCCATTCTCTGTTACCATATTCCTACTGGGAAGGGAATCAATAAAATGGAAAATACAAATTCAACTCCTTTGGCAACCAAAGTAGCCGCAATGAATGAATTACAGTTTGGACAACTTATTGAGACTTATAAATAATTATTTCATGTAACTTTCTCAATTTTGTAAGAAAAGACAAATATTATTGCTCTTATTTTCCAGACAAGAAGAGACCAGGGGAAAAAAGCTGTCTCATCTGAGATCACCAAATCAGTTACTAACAGTCAAAACTGGTACTCTCATCTTTTGGACTCTCATTTTACCAATCAGAGGTCCTCAATCTGTTCTCTGAGAACACTTCAGACTGGGAACAGCAGAGGATGGGAGAAGACTGTGTTGAGGAAACTGCTGACTGTGCTCCTGCAGGTTTGATCTGAACAAAATAGGAAAGGCTGACTTTGCAGAGAGGAGAGGCAATAGGAAAGGCTGACTTTGCAGAGAGGAGAGGCAATAGTAGCTATCTACAAGTTTTACACCACCTACCAGGTACAGTTATCTACTCTGGTACTTCATCACATTGCTCCGACATCTGACAAAATATTATGACAATCAACACTGTATCAGGGAGGCAGTAAAGGTTACATATGTAGGCTTCAGAATCAGTTAGCGCTATGACCCTAAGCAAGTTAGTTGACATATTATCATCAACATCTTTATGCAAGGAGCAAGTTTCTTGAGCACAGTGATTATATCTCTTGCTTTTGTGGGGAAAGTTGCCTGGTTTATTTAAGATAGTACATATTTAAAACATTCTCTTCAGTCATCTCATTTTCAGGAGAAATTCAAGAATAATGTTTTCTATCAATTTTGCCCCATCCCCCACCTGTTTGTCTCTACTTTGAAACCACAATGGTAAGCCCCACAGTAATTAGAAAACTTCTGAGGGAGGGGCAGCTATGGTCATCCCACAGCAATGCCAGAGAGCAAAGATGGCTGCTGGGAAAAGGACCCTGCCTTCATCAGCATTCAGATGCTCATTTAAGTTCCAGCCCTCCGTAACTGCTATAGAAAAAAAGTTGAGAGGGACAAATCCATAGGCAAATAACACCAGAGAAAAAGCCTACAGAATACAACTCAAATAGAACAGGTTATTTTTAGATGTTTCTTACAAGCATAAACAAAAAGAGCAGTACAATGGAACCTCGGGCCTTGAACTTAATTCCGGAAGGCTGTTCGAAAACTGAATCATTATTTCTCATTAGAAGTAATGTAAATTGAATTAATCTGTTCCAGACTCCCAAATGACTCCCTTTTTTAACCTTTCTTATATATAGTACATGTCTAAGGTACTATTTAATCTATAAATAAATACTTTAAAAACAAAAAGGACATGAAATATAAATGAAAATTTAATAATAGGACATAAAATGTACAGTAAAAAATGAAAATTTAATAAAATAAGCAGTAACAAAACCAAAAATACCAAAGACCACCAAACACAGACACACACAAATATTCACAGCACACTTTCCGGGGAGGTTAACCATGTGAGGTTTAGTAGTAAACTGACTCATACTCGCCCATTCTTTCCTTTGTCGGCCTAGAGAGAGGTGACTGGTCATACAGGTATGAGCATGAAGGGTGTTGGGTCGAGAGGTGCATTATTTGAGGTGGGAGGCGTTAGAGAACCGAGGTTTGATTGCATACGGGAAATGAAAACTGAGGAGAAAAGCCAGAGAATCAGTGAGTAAGGAAGACTAAGGTTTTGGTATTTTGAGCTTAGTTGGGGAGGAGAGATGGTAACAGTGAAGTGAAAATGAGAAAGGTGTTAGGAGTGAGCCTTGGTGGCAACTTTTCAAGTTTCAAGAAACTTACAGTGGCATTATTTCAAGGATGTATGCATGGGAACAGATATTGTCCCACCTCCCTACTGATTTTCCTTTACTATTGGTTAGGTAACAGCAAGGAGCGTGAGTAATATAGCTAGTACTGAAATGTATCACTAGAGAAGACGGTGCTGTGTTCTGCATCAATTTAAAGACGTTAATTTCGTGAGCCCTTATATGGTAACTACTGGCTGGATGCACTAAATTCGTGCAAGAGTAGGCCTTCCTTCCCCCGGCTGCCAGCACCAGCTTCCCTCTGGCACCCAGGACCCGGGCTTTCCTCTGTCCACTGGCAGGCACCTTGGGACCCAGGCTTCCCTAGCAGCCCTGCTTCGTCCCAAAGGTTGTCCAGAAGGACGTCCGGTCTAATCAGCATATCATGCTTTTATTATTATAAATAGTAAAACTCTCATCTGATCAGCTAATTGATTAACAAACACATAAGAAGAATAGGCACTGACCTGAATTCAACCACGATCTTCTTCTGGGGAAGACCAGAGAAAAGCTCACTTTTTAATCCATATTTTGAACCATCTTCGATAACTTGTTTTAACACTGTCTGAAAAGTAAAGGTTGGGATTTAATGATAGAAAAAAACTGTAGTTTTCTTAAGTACTCTGCTACTGGAAACTAGACGTTGCTAGTTTGCTCATTCTAATTTGTGGAACTGAGACGTTTATAGCACTGTCAGCAGCATCACCTTCTTGAGTTCACATCTGTGCTCTTTTATACATGCTGTCTGTTCCTCCTCACAGTGATTGATGAAGTAAATATTTTACAGGTGAAGAAACAGAATTTAGAGAGGTTAAGTACCTGCCAAAAGTCTCACAGCAAGTAGTAACAAAGAAACCAGAAGCAGCATCTGAATATTTATTGACTGCATACTATATGTCAGGCACTATTCTAAGTATTTTCTATGTATTTACTTTTTTAATCCTCACAACAATCTTAAGAGATAAGTATCATTTTTACAAATGAGAAAATAAAAGCACAGAGAGGTTAAGTAACTTTCCAAGATCATACGGCTAGTAAAATTGTTTTCACTCCATAGCTAACTATTGTATGCTGCTACTTTTTTTGATACTAATGATAACAAGCAATGGTAGAAAACAAATAAAACATAATTCAAATGCTTATCCTAGACAGGAGAACCAAGATGGCGGCATAGGTTAACGCCGGAGTTTGCTGCTTTGAACAACTACTTCAAAAGTGAAACCAAAAAACGGAAGGGACATCACCCAGAACCACAGGAACGCTGGCTGAGTGGAAGTCCTACAACTAGGAGGAAAGAGAAACGCATACGGACACTCAGAGGAGGCGCAGTGCTGAAGAGAAATTCTGAGGTGCGGAGTGCGCGGAGCGGGCTGGCGGTGGAGGGCGCGGTTGTTGTTTTCAATCGGGAGGGAGTCGCAGACTCTGAGCACCAGATCCGGGCGAGTCTTTAGGGACCCAGACTCAGGCGGAAGAAGCGGGACTGTCTGGCTTCGGTCAGAGCGAGTGCAGCTTTCTCTCCGAGCTTTGCAGCGGGTGCTGGGACTCAGAGAGGCAGAGCTCCTTGGGACAGGACTGAGAGCCGCCATAACTGCTCTCTCCGGCCCACCCTGTTGATCCTGTGCGACCCGCCCCGCCCAAGCCCTGCACAAAGGCATTTGCCGGATAGCCTCAGGCAAAGGCATTTGCCGGATAGCCTCAGGCAAAGGCTAGATTAGCACCTCCCTAGAGGACAGAAGTTCTCTCACTGCTGACACAGCTGATTCTCATAGCCACTTGGCCTGGAGGTCAAACCCTCCCTGGAATTAGCTACAACAATCAAGAGTTATCTATAAGACTGCGAACAAAGACCACTAGGGGGTGCACCAAGGAAGCATAACAAAATGCGGAGACAAAGAAACAGGACAAAATTGTCAATGGAAGAAATAGAGTTCAGAACCACACTTTTAAGGTCTCTCAACAACTGTTTAGAAGCTGCCGATAAACTTAATGAGATCTACACGAAAACTAATAAGACCCTCGATCGTATATTGGGGAACCAACTAGAAATTAAGCACACACAGACTGAAATAACGAATATTATACAGACGCCCGACAGCAGACCAGAGGAGCGCAAGAATCAAGTCAATGATTTGAAATGCGAGGAAGCAAAAAACATCCAACCGGAAAAGCAAAATGAAAAAAGAACCCAAAAATGCGAGGATAGTGTAAGGAGCCTCTGGGACAGCTTCAAGCGTACCAACATCAGAATTATAGGGGTGCCAGAAGATGAGAGAGAGCAAAATATTGAAAACCTATTTGAAGAAATAATGACAGAAAACTTCCCCCACCTGGTGAAAGAAATGGACTTACAGGTCCAAGAAGCTCGGAGAACCCCAAACAAAAGGAATCCAAAGAGAACCACACCAAGACACATCATAATTAAAATGCCAAGAGCAAAAGATAAAGAGAGAATCTTAAAAACAGCAAGAGAAAGACAGTCAGTTACCTACAAGGGAATACCCATACGACTGTCAGCTGATTTCTCAACAGAAACTTTGCAGGCCAGAAGGGAGTGGCAAGAAATATTCAAACTGATGAATACCAAGAACCTACAACCAAGATTACTTTATCCAGCAAAGCTATCATTCAGAATTGAAGGTCAGATAAAGAGCTTCACAGATAAGGAAAAGCTAAAGGAGTTCATCACCACCAAACCAGGATTATATGAAATGCTGAAAGGTATCCTTTAAGAAGAGGAAGAGCAAGAAAAAGGTAAAGATACAAATTATGAACAACAAATATGCATCTATCAACAAGTGAATCTAAGAATCAAGTGAATAAATAATCTGATGAACAGAACGAACTGTTGATTATAATAGAATCAGGGACATAGAAAGGGAATGGACTGACTATTCTTGGGGGGGAAAGGGGTGTGGGAGATGTGGGAAGAGACTGGACAAAAATCGTGCACCTATGGATGAGGAGAGTGGGTGGGGAGTGAGGGCGGAGGGTGGGGCGGGAACTGGGAGGAGGGGAGTTATGGGGGGGGAAAAAAGGAACAAATGTAATAATCTGAACAATAAAGATTTAATTTAAAAAAAAAAAAAAAAAAAACAAATGCTTATCCTATCTAATAGAGGGAATATGCTAATTGACCCTCACACCATCGCAAAGATGGAGGCGCCCAGAGCCAATAAGGAGGGAATATGCTAATTGACTGCCATGCCCTCAAAGATGGCGGCGCCCACAGCCACACGATGGAGGTGCCTAGTTCCCTCGGCTTCGCCAGGGCGGCAGGCACATGGCAAGGCCGGGCCCAACCCCAGGCAGCCCGGCCTTGCTGCACGCTTGCCACCGGAGACCCCCAGTCCCCTCAGCCGCCCAGGGCTGGCCCGAGGTGCAGGTAACCAGGGCTGGCCGAGGCTTGCGCTGCCAGCAGTGGCAACAGCAAAGATGTGATGGGGGCATCACCTTCCCCTGATCCCCAGGTCGCCTCCTGCCCCTGAGGGCTCCCAGGCTGTAAGAGGGGTCAGGCCGGGCTGAGGGAACCCCCCTCCAGTTCATGAATTTTCATGCACCAGGCCTCTAGTTGGCTACATAAGTAAATAAAAACAGGAAATCATACAGAAACTGCCAAAACATATTCCAGGTTAATTTTTAGTTATTAAGACAGAACTAGTGTACAGTTCACAAAATTCATATTTTATTACTTTTTTTGCTAATGGTGACGATTTATTTACTTCAAGGCTTTAAATTTATTGTGCTAGACTTTAATTTACTCTTATATTGGTTTTGCTTCTCAAATTGGATTCTGAGTCCTAAATGTGCAGCTTATGATGTAAAGAATTTCACTATCATAGGTTAAGATGGTCGCTTAATGGAAAAGGCAGAGAGGTAAAAGGAAACAGCAAAGCAATACTTTTAAGATACATCTACAGAGTGCTCGGTTCAAGTCTAGATGCTTTTATGTTATCTTTAAGACTCACAATCTTAGAGGTGGGCAACAGCTGTAAAAACTAAGGTTCAGAAACAGTATGTATTTGCCCAAGGACACAGAGAAAATAGTATTTTCTTCACTCACATTGTACAGTAGGACACAGAGATAAAATATTAGTAAATATATAGACATTAAAGAGAATAGTGTCTGTCATACACTGAGGGCCGATTAAATGTTAATTACTCCAAGAATATGGGCAACAAGAAGACTGCAAGTGGGGAGGTAAACAGTGAGAAGAAATTCATTCTCAAGATTATTCTAAAGTTAAAGTCTAAGCATCTTTTTCATTTTCCATTCCTTTTTATGTAATGGATGGTAGACTCCATAAATGGTAATAGCAATAAGTTAGAATTCTCTTTTACAAGTGACTCTCCATTTGTTGATTTCTCTGGCACAAACAAAAAAAATAACTAATAAAAAACTATCTTATATGCTTCACTTCCAAACGTTCCTTTAACAATTTGACTTATCTGCCACCTGGAGCTTTTTTCCTCTACTGTTTCACTGAAAGTGCTCTCCAAATCAAAATTCCAAATGCCAAACCTAAATGAATGCTTAAATTTTATTATATTACTTTTATGAATACACTCTTTTGTAAAATGAACAAATAAACAATTAAGGTAAGGCTAAAGTCTAGAGTTCCTTTTCATCATCCACCCTAACCGCCTCGGTCCCTTCTGGCCTTCTCCAGGGTAACCACTTTCATACACCATCTTAGCTGATGATTACTTTCTTCTCCTTGCAACTATCCTTCCTCCTTGGTTGTTATGACATCACTCTCTACAGATTTTTACTTCTCAGTTTCCTCTGTAGGTTCCTCTTCCACTGTCTGTCCCCACCACTCCCCACCCTGTACTACTTCCTTGCTTCTAGCTCCTTACTTTACACATCTCCTAGGTAGGAATTGCTAACACTTCAACTACTACTCACCTAACAAAATCTCTCCTGTGCCACAGAGTGATATATACAGCTCAGGATTAGACAGCTCTCTCAGGCACTTCAAACAAAATAGTATACTTCTCTTCCTTCTGCATTCTCCATTTCCATGACTTTTACCCCCAGCTAACCAAGTCTGAAACCTAGGAGTTCCTAAGATTTACCCTTTTCCCTCCCTAATATTCACAACCAATCATCTACTAATCCCCAAGCCCTGCTCATGCTCTCTCCCAAAAATTATAGTTATCCTCTGGCCTTGTTTAGACCCTCATCATCTCAGCTACACCACTACAAAACAATTACACCTTAACTACCTTCTTATATAATGTACATATAAATACATGGTTGGCTTTTGAAGAATGTGGGGGCTAGGAGCGCTGATTCCTGGTGCAGTCAAAAATGCATGTATACTTTTGACTCCCCCAAAATACTAATAGCCTACTGTGGACTGGAAGCCTTACCAATAAAGTCAGTTAACACATTTTTGTATTTATATGTATTAAATACTGTATTCTTACAAGAAAGCTAGAGGAAAAATACTAAGAAAATCATAAGGAAAATACATTTACAGTACAGTGGGGCCTTGACTTATGAGTGTCCCGACTAATGAGTTTTTCGAGATATGAGCCATCTCTTGGCTGATTTTTTGCTTTGAGTTGCGAGCTAAAATTCGGGTTACGAGCCAGCTTCAGATACCCCACCGCTAGTTGGCGCAGCGAACGTCACAGTGAACGCCACAACATCAGCCCAGCATCACGTGTCTCACTCATTCACTTTTTTATTTGACATACGAATAATTTGAGTTATGAGCTCCGTCATGGAAGGAATTAAACTTGTAAGTCAAGGCCCCACTGTATTTATGAAAAGAATCCACATATAAGTGGGCCACACAGTTTAAACCTGTGTTATTTAAGAGTCAACTGTTTAACTATTAAAACTAAATTTCATTAGTGTAATACCAAAAATCATCACATGTACCAGCTGTGGTACACATAACATACCATGAAAAATGATTACATAGAAAAAGCTAACACTCTTCATGCAGAGCATATAAAGCCTTTCACAGTATATAATTTCATATCTTCTCCCATGCCATCCTGTGTGCAAAACATAATCATCTGCTGATTTCCAGACAATGCCATGTTCTTGACTGCCTGCACTCTGGCCCAAGCTGTCCCCTTTGCCTGGAATGCCTGCCCTTGTACCTCCTAGGTATATTCTTCATTTTTACCCCAATTCAAAGTTATCTCCTCTCACCTCAAGACAGACCTAATTAGGTGTACCTTTTTTTTAGCCTGGATTGCAACTTTAATTTTGTTTTATTTCTTAAAGTATTACAAAGAGTATTACACGTCTCCTTTCCACCCCCCCCCCCTTGACATTCCCCCGGCCTCTCCCACCCCCCAGTGTCTTGTGTTCATTGGTTATTCTTATATGCATGCATACAAGTCCTTCGGTTGATCTCCTACCCCACCCTCAACCCTCCCCAGGCTTCCCACTGTAGTTTGACAGTCTGGTCAATGCTGCTCTGCCTCTGTATCCATTTTTGTTCATCAGTCTATAATGGTCCTTATTATCCATAAATGAGTGAGATCATGTGGTATTTTTCTCGGCTTCCCAGGGACCGTATCAGTCTCACAGGGGCCGTCTAAGTCTCACGGGGGCCGTCTCAGCCTCACGGGGGCCGTCTCAGCAACACAAAGTTTGGCATTCTGTCTTTTGTTGGGCAGCTTCTTGCTGGACAAAATCTCCAGGCGTTCTTGGTGGCTGAATATCTGGTATGCTTGCTTGGATTTCGTTTTCTACTAAGTGCACAGACTGCTTGTCTGCCGTCTCCCAGTGTCCCATGTGAGACTGGATCTGGTGGACCTGTTTGTGCGTTTGCTGGTACATCGGTTCCACATCGCCGGCCCAGACAGGCTCGGCTCCGGCTCTGGCTTCCTCTGAACCTGATTTCTGCTTCTTGAGTGTGTCCCTTATGTATGTGAGGAGTTGAAATCTGCAGTCTGTGTCAGGCTGCAAAAGCGCAGGTGGTTCCTTTTGTGCCACTGGCACAGCTTGGGTGGGGATGTAAATTGAGTAGGGCGGGGTCTCTGGGAATCACCAGGGCGGAGCAAGGGGCAATGGCTCTCCGTGACTCCTCACCTCGCCTCTTCGCGATTCCGCGTCTCCGCGTCCCAAGTGCCAGCGAGCATCTCCGCGAGAAAACCACCCTCACTCTCCGACCCATTGCAAGGCCGTCCGCCTCTCCCCGTAGAGGTCTGGGACCTCAGAATCCCGCCCCAAACAAGCTCAGTGGATTCGAGAGTCTGCAACCCCTTCTGATTGAAAAAAACCTCGCATTCAGTTGCAGCCCTCCTGGCGCGCAACTCCGTACCTCCGTTCTTGGAGCCTCTGCACAACCTACTCAGTCTCAATGCTCTTCTTTCTTTCCTTCCAGTTGTAGATCGTCCACTGGGCCAGCTTTCCCATGGTTCTGAATGATAGCTGTTTGTCTTACAGTTGGTAGTCTCGATGTTGTTGTGGGAGGCAGCACGCACAGGTCTGTACCTTATGCCACCATCTTGGTTCTTCCCCTGGATTGCAACTTTAAACGCCTCCATGATATTAGCCATCTTATTATCATACCCATCACGCATTACACCATTTTTTATGCTTTCTTTCTCTCTTAATATTTTTTTTTTATTGATTTCAGAGAGAAAGGGAGAGGGAAAGAGAGATAGAAACATCAATGATGAGAGAGAATCATTGTTAGGCTGACTCCTGCACGCCCCTCACTGGGGACTGAGCCCTCAACCTGGGCATGTGCCTTTGACCGGAATCAAACCTGGGATCCTTCAGTCCGCGGGCTGACGCTCTATCCACTGAGCCAAAATGGCTAGGCCTATGCCTTTCTTTTTTTATTGTAAGTTCCTAAAAGGCGGGATCTATGTAGATTTCTATAATATAGTCCCTGATAAATAATAAGCAGGAGGCTTATTAAATTAGTGGCCACACAGAAGAAAACTATTAACTATAGAATGTCAGTGAGCTAGTAAAGTTTCCTTATATTCCAATAGATGAACAAGCTAGAGGCCAATTGATTCATCAATAAGAATGTCTAAATGTAAAATGTACTCAGTAAACTTAGGTGCATAATGAGTTTATAATAAAAAATTAAATCTTTCAAAGGTTTTACTTTTTGGAATGCTTTAGCAAATTAATATTTTAATTGGCTGACATTTTTTGTTTGTCTATCACCATCACTTTTCCTGTGGATGACTTTTGTCATTTTATCTAACTCTGCTGGTTGCTATTTCTGTACAGTTCTCAACAGGATTTGTAAATAAGCTACCACTAACTATTTGTCTACTCAATTCTTTGGTCAATAGTAGAGAAGTGTTTAATTATTCATTCTTTCCGTGTGTTCAGCCAACTGGCACTACACATGAATTAAATGCATCCTGACTGCCTATTGACAAACTTAATTAGTCAAATAATGAGCAGAATTAGAACCACTTAAATTAGTATCATTTCTTCTTCTTCTCAAGTCTTGATAAAGTAATTTGGCAAATAAAAAATGCATTTGTACATGTAAAATAAAATGTCATCCACTGTATTTCTAGGGCACACCTAAAAAACAGGATTTTATTTGCCCTTTTCCTAGTTAAACTCTTATTTTCTTTTTTCTCTCCCTAGACTGAATTAATTATTACTCAAAGTTATAGTTTCTCTTGAAAGTCATCCTTTAGCTACTAACAGGTGGAAGTTTGGTAAAAGTGATAGTTCTTCACAGTGTATGAACTGGTCACATAATCTTCTAGCTTTGAAAATGTATGGTCTAGTCCCACATATCTGGCAGTTTCTATTGCCTTTAATTTCATATTTTAGCTTCCTACCCTTGAGAATGATTTATATGAAGAGATTTTAAGCCACTATGTATGATCCAAACTTAAGCTAACATTTAATCATCCCTGGTGCTGCCTGTGCTAATAATTCAATTGCAATTCACGGACAGGTAATGTTTCATTCCGTCTAAGTTTATACACGTGTAAGCAATGACAAATTCACAATTCTCTGCTTGAGGAGTAAATTCTGGACATAGATCATTGGCTACATGTCAATCTTGCCAACTCTAAAACGTAAAAAAAAAAAAAAAAAGGAAAAGAGACTTACAATGGTCCTAAAATGGTTGAATTTTTTTCTTGACATGATCTCAAAAATTCATTAGACATGCAAATGATCACAGTTGAAATTAGACTTTGAGCAAAGAAGTATTATCATTTAAAAATTATAATTTAAATTAAAAAAAAATAAAAGGCAAAAAAAAAAAAAAAATCTAGAGCCTACTGCCATTGGTTGATAAAATATAGAAGAGGCCCCCAAAGAGACTATTTCCCAATACGTTCACACAAGCCATTTGTAATTATGATTGTATTGCCAATAAAAATAATGTTCTGTTAATAAAAAAATTATAATTTATAAACACAGGTACATTCAATATTCTTTTCTTAGTCTATGGGTGTTCGCTGCTCTAGGATGTACCTTTACTGTGACACTGAGAAGGCCTATGTGAGCAATCTGCTCATTCTTTTAAAACAAAAATCACACTAAGATCCAGATTCTCAAGGCCCTAACTCAGGGGTGGACAAACTTTTTGACTCAAGGGCCACAATGGGTTCTTAAACTGGACCGGAGGGCCGGAACAAAAGCATGGATGGAGTGTTTGTGTGAACTAATATAAATTCAAAGTAAACATCATTACATAAAAGGGTACGGTCTTTTTTTTAAATTTAGTTTTATTCATTTCAAACGGGCCGGATCCAGCCCGCGGGCCATAGTTTGCCCACGGCTGCCCTAACTCTTATTCTCTCCGTTGTCAACTGAGAAGAATTTGGGAATATTTTTTAATAAGTAAGCAAATGGGCATCCTTAAACCAGAGAAAATCTATTTAATTGTAATAAAGCATGAAAATCCATGGCCATTAAAATTTTAAATTATTAATATATGCTGTGCTTTAAAATACAAATCACATCTCTTTCAGCTAAGCCAGCTGTAAAGGCAAACTCCGTCTACCACAGTACATTTTCCCATCTTAGAAAAAACAAAAACAGTACAATACTGCTGCCTACCAAATGGCCTAAAGTTTGGTAGGCACTTTGGTGAGCTGTATTTATACTTCAACAAAATTAAGTCAACTATTAGAAAAGTCACTAATTCAAAAAATGGTAAATTAGACTCACTGGTTTGCTTAATTGACATGAAATGTTATCAAGAGCCTAGCATGTTGTAGACACTTTGTAAAAAGCTCAAAAAGAATTGTTCCTTCTTGTCCTTGTGACTGATTTTGGTTAACTAATTTACCTTGAAGTAAGAGTGAAAAAAGATAAAAGAAAAAAAATAAAAGATCTAGAGATAAGTATAAAACACTATCTCTCTTTCAGTGAAAAAATATATTACTAGGAGAAATTGTTTTGAGGAGAACCAAGATGGCGGCATAGGTTAACACCGGAGTTTGCTGCTTTGAACAACTACTTCAAAAGTGAAACCAAAAAACGGAAGGGACATCACCCAGAACCACAGGAACGCTGGCTGAGTGGAAGTCCTACAACTAGGAGGAAAGAGAAATGCATACGGACACTCAGAGGAGGCGCAGTGCTGAAGTCAAATTCTGAGGTGCGGAGTGCGCGGAGCGGGCTGGCGGTGGAGGGCGCGGTTGTTGTTTTCAATCGGGAGGGAGTCACAGACTCTGAGCTCCTGATCCAGGCGAGTCTCTAGGGACCCAGACTCAAACGGGAGAAGCGGGACTGTCTGGCTTCGGTCAGAGCGAGGGCAGCTTACTCTCCGAGCTTTGCAGCGGGTGCTGGGACTCAGAGAGGCAGAGCTCCTTGGGACAGGACTGAGAGCCGCCAAAACTGCTCTCTCCGGCCCACCCTGTTGATCCTGTGCGACCCGCCCCGCCCAAGCCCTGCACAGAGGCATTTGCCAGATAGCCTCAGGCAAAGGCTAGATTAGCACCTCCCTAGAGGACAGAAGTTCTCTCACTGCTGACACAGCTGATTCTCATAGCCACTTGGCCTGGAGGTCAAACCCTCCCTGGAATTAGCTACAACAATCAAGATTTATCTATAAGACTGCGAACAAAGACCACTAGGGGGTGCACCAAGGAAGCATAACAAAATGCGGAGACAAAGAAACAGGACAAAATTGTCAATGGAAGAAATAGAGTTCAGAACCACACTTTTAAGGTCTCTCAAGAACTGTTTAGAAGCTGCCGATAAACTTAATGAGATCTATACGAAAACTAATAAGACCCTCGATCTTATATTGGGGAACCAACTAGAAAGTAAGCACACACAGACTGAAATAACGAATATTATACAGACGCCCGACAGCAGACCAGAGGAGCGCAAGAATCAAGTCAATGATTTGAAATGCGAGGAAGCAAAAAACATCCAACCGGAAAAGCAAAATGAAAAAAGAATCCAAAAATGCGAGGATAGTGTAAGGAGCCTCTGGGACAGCTTCAAGCGTACCAACATCAGAATTATAGGGGTGCCAGAAGATGAGAGAGAGCAAGATATTGAAAACCTATTTGAAGAAATAATGACAGAAAACTTCCCCCACCTGGTGAAAGAAATGGACCTACAGGTCCAAGAAGCGCGGAGAACCCCAAACAAAAGGAATCCAAAGAGGACCACACCAAGACACATCATCATTAAAATGCCAAGAGCAAAAGACAAAGAGAGAATCTTAAAAACAGCAAGAGAAAGTAACTCAGTTACCTACAAGGGCATACCCATACGACTGTCAGCTGATTTCTCAACAGAAACTTTGCAGGCCAGAAGGGAGTGGCAAGAAATATTCAAAGTGATGAATACCAAGAACCTACAACCAAGATTACTTTATCCAGCAAAGCTATCATTCAGAATTGAAGGTCAGATAAAGAGCTTCACAGATAAGGAAAAGCTAAAGGAGTTCATCACCACCAAACCAGGATTATATGAAATGCTGTAAGGTATCCTTTAAGAAGAGGAAGAGGAAGAAAAAGGTAAAGATACACATTATGAACAACAAATATGCATCTATCAACAAGTGAATCTAAGAATCAAGTGAATTAATAATCTGATGAACAGAATGAACTGTTGATTATAATAGAATCAGGGACATAGAAAGGGAATGGACTGACTATTCTTGGGGGGGAAAGGGGTGTGGGAGATGTGGGAAGAGACTGGACAAAAATCGTGCACCTATGGATGAGGACAGTGGGTGGGGAGTGAGGGCGGAGGGTGGGGCGGGAACTGGGAGGAGGGGAGTTATGGGAGGGGAAAAAAAAGGAACAAATGTAATAATCTGAACAATAAAGATTTAATTAAAAAATATATATATATATTACTAGAAATTTTGGTTTTATAGTTATTTTCAATTCAAGAGGCAGCATTTACTAAGCCTGACCAACTCAATACTGGTGTGATTTGTTTTTTTTTTACATACTGTACCCGTGGCCGGCAAAGTGTGGCTCACGAGCCCGGCTCTTTGGCCCCTTGAGTGTGGCTCTTCCACAAAATACCACATGTGGGCGCAAACATATAGTACGATTGAAACTTCCTGGCCCATGCACAGAAGTCAGTATTTTGTGGAAGAGCCACACTCAAGGGGCCAAAGAGCCGTGTGTGGCTCGCGAGCCGTAGTTTGCTAACCACTATACTACACCAAAGCCTGCATTATGATAAGTTTTAATGTTTTAGATGAGATTCTCAACAAAAGGTCTCATACCACTGCCTATCCAGAATTACATGTCCTCCATGGCCCTACTCATGTGAGACCTAATTCCTCTGTGCAATTTCCCCAACCCTCCAGGACATCCTGATTTTTCCATCTTTCATCTTTATTAATTGTTGTTTTTAAAAAAAATCTCTTTTTTTATTGATCTTAGAGAGAAGGAAGGAGGGAGAGAGAAACATTGATCAGTTGCTTCCCGCACTCAGCATGTGCCCTGACCAGAGATTAAACCTGCAACCTGGGTATGTGCCCTGATCTGGAATTGAACCCACTACCTCTTGGTGTACAGGACAACACTCCCATCAACTGAGCCACATTGGCCAGGACTATTTATTGCTTTATTTTTTTTAAAAAAAGCTGGCTTATGGTTGCATTTGTATAATTCTTATGCTTCCTATAGAATACAGGCTACCAGAGAGCAGAAACCAGTTACCTTTCTTACATTTGATACACAGCCCATTACTTCATTCAATAATAATTATCTCACATCTACTACATGCCAGGCATTGTGCTAGGAACTGGGGATTTAATAGTGACTGAGAAAAGCAGAAACTATAAGCCCTAATGGAAATTAGAGTTTAAAGGCAACAGACATTAATCAAATAAAAAGAATGTAAAAGGAACTATGGTAAATTCTACAAGGAGAGATGTACAGTGCTATGAGAGTGTACAAATGAAGGTGTCAGAAGGCCACTGCCCAGGAAATATCAAGATCTGAAGGATAAGCAGGAGTTAACATGGGGTGGCATTCCAGGCAGAGGCATTAGAATGTGCATAAGTTCTGAGGCAAGAGTAGGCACAATAAGTTTAAGAACTGGAGGGAAACCACTGTAGCTAAAACAGAGAGAGTGAGTGAAGATGCAAGAGCTAAAACATAACCCATTCTTACCTTTGTTAACAGTTCTCTGTTTATTTTGAAATTTACAGTCCCTTGACCAGTGCTGATTTCAGTCACCACTGTATCACATTTTAGCTGAAAAGGTAACAGATCAAGTAAAAGAGCTATATTATAAAGTAAGCCCAATGAAAGTTGTAGTTCTAAAATTATCAGATTTTCAACTGTCTAAAGGCAAAAGGTGCATCATCTGTCTGTCTTCATATTTGGACCTGAGCCTTAGCCAGTCTCTTCAAATCAATCATTCTAATTGAGTAAACATGTTTTCTTCTTTACTGATTAGAATACTATTCTGTATTCCAAGTCGCTTCCTCTTTTTCATTCCCTCGCCTCAAATTCTCCATCTGACATGGAAGAGAGAGAGCACCACTTTACTCCCACCCTATGTACCCTGACATGCAATGAACTCTTTTTATCTCACCCATCTGTTGCAAAAGCCACAGAACAAGACATTATGTCAGGGCCTATGCTAAAGCACTTGTGTCAACACATAAAATGTAAATAACTTACTTTGTCTTCAGTGAATATGCCTTAAAATTTTAACCAACTAGATATTCAAAGCACCTGATATACCCATGGACCTTGAAAAAACACTTGTCACTGAAGAACCACTTGCTTTTATTTTGACACTAAATATTGTAATTAGGATGATTCTATTCTTGGTTTACTTCCTGATAAAAATCTGGGGTGGTTTTTGATCAAATAAATACTCAGCTACCAAAGCTCCTTTATCACACTCATTCTTTAAGCATCCATTTCTATGATAATGACTTCCATTGTTCCAATTCTTCAGGGTACCCACACACCTCTTTTGTAATAACCTTATTTAAAAAAAAAAACAAAAAACTTGTCCAACACCTGCCTTTTCTGGTGGTATTATACTAACAACTTGGTCATTCGCTACAATCCTTTCAATTTCTCTTTTAGGTACCAAATTCATCACAGAAATTAGAAATGAAAGAGGTTTATTAAATCATCTAACCACTTTGTCTCTGCAATCATAATTCTATTGCAATCTAATAATTTCTTCTCATATTTTAATGTTCAGTTTCTCAGAAACTCATTTTAAGAAGTGCAATCCACTGCTCTAATTTATCAACTTGTTCTCCTAAATTCAGAAGTCCAACCAGCTTCAATCTGTAAATTTAATTAACACTTCAGTCCTCCTGTAAGTAGTTAATAAAAAAACTGAACAATGTCAGCTCAAGAAGAATGCTCTATAACTAACTTGAAAAATCATACTAATCTTACAGTACATGGCTAAAATGAATTTAAATTATGTTTTCCAAGGTGCTTTCAACAAAGAAACATTATTAAATTCATTAGTATGGGTGAGATAACCTGCAGAGTATTTCTTTCTTTAAAATAATAACTGATTATAAAGTAAAAACAAGTAATAGTGCTAAAGTACCTTCTCTGCCAGTTGTGTGGCTTGAACTTGAATATCTGGTCTTGAATAGTCATTGTTCCCCAACAGAGAATCCACAGAAAGCTGAAAATCAGCTACTTCTCTAAAGAAGTAGGGAAAACTGTTATTACCCTACAAACATTATTAATATAACAAAAAAAGATTAATCATTATGAGTTTCCCACATTGACATAATTTTATAAGAAAAAGGTATTATGCTTTTAATATAAAAGTAATTAGAAATATCATCACCTTGTATTTTAGAACTTTATCTTTTATGATTTTATGAAATTCTTCCTCTTCTATTACCTAATTGTAGCTTCGTAATATCTCTGTGAGATAGGAAGAGCAGCCACTTTGGAAAAAATTAAGACCTGACTTGTTAGAAAGTAAGCACATGAGTGTTTATTACATTGTTTTCTATACATTTTTCTGTAGGTTTACAAAAGGTCAAAGTGCAAAATAATTTTAATTGATATAGAAACATCTACATAATTACCCATATTGAACATCTGATATTTAATAAGAAACCAGAGAATGAGAATCTATGGGCAGAGCAAGTGGGTTAAACCACTTTCTAGTAGCGGCTAGCCCACTCTCATTGACACAAAAGACACATTTCAGAGGGCCACAAGTGACTCCATTCTTATCCCTCTTCAAATTAGAGATGTGCCTAAAAAATCCTGTGTATCTTTCGTTTAACAGCACATTAACGAACCTAGTCAACAATGACCATTGAGAATTTTCCTGAGCCTTAATCCATTATCCAGCAGCCTAGTGTGAATTATATTTACCTACCCAAACTCATCTACTGACATTTAAGCTGTAACTACAAACCCAAGTTCATCTATTAATCAGTGTCTGTGTGATCTTTGGTATGTTGCTTAAATCTCCCTTGTAACCTCAGTATAATGGTAATAACAATACCTACTTCATAGTGTTGCTGAAAAATTAAATTCTAGTTAAATAATACTGATCTTAATTCTGATGTTAATAGTACCAGTACTGAGCCCTGGGAATTATTCTGTCTGTAGTTCTTCAGTAGCTTGGTTGGCAAACTGTACTCTATTTTTTTTTTTCTAAGACTATTCTCTAATGATAAAATGACAATTTGATTTTCCAAAGATTAATTTTAACTCCGGAAACTCACATAAGGACTAGATGTATTTATTTTACCTATTCTTTCCAAAAGACTCTGACAGCCTAGTCAAGTATTTGTGCCAATAATGTGGGACATTGAAAATATAAATTTAACAAAATGGGAATAACACACAAACATAAAGATTTTTATCATGGCCGAAACCGGTTTGGCTCAGTGGACAGAGCGTCAGCCTGCGGACTGAAGGGTCCCAGGTTCGATTCCGGTCAAGGGCTTGTACCTGGGTTGCGGGCATATCCCCAGTGGGAGATGTGCAGGAGGCAGCTGATCGATGTTTCTCTCTCATCGATGTTTGTAACTCTCTATCTCTCTCCCTTTCTCTCTGTAAAAAATCAATAAAATATATATTTTTTTAAAAGATTTTTATCATGAAAAAATATTAAATTAAAATAAAATCCATACAAACAATGTTAATTGAAATTATACAGATTTGAATATACCAAAGATTAAACTAAGATTTTTTTAAAAACGGGACATATGTAATACTTTCAACAATAAAGATTAAAAAAAGCTATGATTTTTAACATGCAGCAAGGATAATTTATAAAAGGTTAAATATGACCATAAACCTATAGGTGGGCTCTCAAAACATCTAGGAAACACAGAGGTCACATGATTTTCTATAGATAGTTATTTAAAATCATGAATACAATTTTATTCTAGACAGGAATAATAAAGTAGTTCAATTGAACTTAAAAATTTTAACATTTCAATAGAACCATGACAAATATTCCCAATTAGTTCAGCGATAGGACACATTTTAAAACATCACCCTTTTAGTCTATTAAAAATGATGAACAATCATTTGTTAAACTAGGAATATTTAAAACATGAATTCTGAAATTATGTGAAGGGTTATTTGGCAGTTAAAAAGACCCGAAAGAAAAATAAATGCTTTAAGGAGGTAGGTGGAACTCAACCAGACTTGACCTCTTTTACCATTTTCCCTTTGGGGAGCTTTCAATTATATAGCCACAAGGAACTTTTGCTTTGTCTATTTAAAGACGTATTCTTAAATGTGAATTATGTAAAAAATCTGAAAACATTCTAAACATCCAAAGGGGAGCATTAGAGTATTAATTAGCTATTGTTAAGTGATACTTATAAAAAAAAGATTGATGTCAAGGGAAAGAATTAAAAATTATACATACAGTTTTATGACTATGTTTTGTGGCTTTTTAAAAAAATATATTTTTATTGATTTCAGAGGGGAAGAGAGAGACAGAAACATCAATGATGAGAGAGAATCTTGATTGGCTCCTTCCTGCAAGCCCACTACTGGGGATTGAGCCCAAACTCAGCCTTGTGCTCTCACCAGGAATTGAGCCTTGACCTTTTGGCTCATAGGTCGATGCTCAACCATGAACCACACTGGCCAGGCTATAACTATGTTTGTTTGTTTTTAAAGGCTGCAAGACATATTCAAAGAGGAAGTGTGAAAACACACCAAGTTGCTAACATCAGATGTCTCAACACAGTAAGGCTAATGGGAATTTTTTCTCTTCTAATTCTTCCTAAATCTCCTTAACATTATCTGTTTTGCTCTTGTGATAGAAAAACAAATTAAGAAAAAACTATAACAATACATAACATCTAGAGTCTAGACTATAAAAAGCAGTAACTGTGAAAATAACCCATTGTGAAGAAGGAGAGTGGACAGGAGTATAGATGAAACAAAACTGGCCATGAGACAATGACAGTAACTGATGGGCATGTAGGGGTATGGTAATCTATTTCCTCTACTTTATTATTGTTTAAATTAAAAGAAAAGGTTTAAAAATAGCTACTTTTCCACTATTTCTGAGGAGTTTTTGTTGTGCTGGAATGAAATCCCTAAACTTGAGTACTACTGGCTTATAATAATTATTAATCTTCTCTACTATGATCACTATTAAATAGAAATTTCACCATAATTGACAAATTTGAACTACGAGACCTGAGCAAATTGATTCACATCACATTAAATAAGTCACATTAACAAAAATAGTATTTCCTTTTTTTTTTTTTTACAGTTACTGAGTTGTTGTCGTTGTTTTTTTAATTCTTTATTGTTTAAAGTATTACATATGTCTCCTTTTTTCACCCCATTGACCTCTCCCCGGGCATTCCCACCCCCCAGCACATGCCCTAACCCAGCTGTGGGCAAACTACGGCCCGGGGGCCGGATCCGGCCCGTTTGAAATGAATAAAACTAAAAAAAAAAAAAAGACCGTACCCTTTTATGTAATGATGTTTACTTTGAATTTATATTAGTTCACACAAACACTCCATCCATGCTTTTGTTCCGGCCCTCTGGTCCAGTTTAAGAACCCATTGTGGCCCTCGAGTCAAAAAGTTTGCCCACCCCTGGTGTATATCCTATATAATAAAAGGCTAATATGGAAATCGACCAAACATCAGAACGATCAGTCCCTATGATGTGCACTGACCGCAGGGGGCAGACGTCATTGCGGGAGCTGCCTCCTGGTGGTTAGTGTGCCAGAAGCCAGGCCCCCGGCTGGCAAGGGCAGCGGCGGGGGTGGAAGCCTCTCTCGCCTCCATGGCAGTGCTAAGGATGTCCAAATGCTGGCGGGAGCAGGCCTAAACCATCAGTCGGACATCCCCGGAGGGCTCCTGGACTGCAAGAGGGTGCAGGCCAGGCTGAGGGACCCCCAAGTACACGAATTTTGTGCACTGGGCCTCTAGTATAATTATAAGTTCCCCTTGGTCAGTGGACCTTAGAACTCAATATAGAGAAAGTTGCAGCAGGCCATTTTAAAGATGCTCTCTTTCACAATGCTACATGTAGCTTTCTTTTCCTTTTCCATTTATCTGTTTGTCCTACCTGGGAGCAAGAATATTTATCCTACTGAATCTAAATTCCTGACAAAGGGGACAAAACATAAGGACATAATGATACTGATGATTATATCTTTACATCTTTCTAAAGCTTAGGGCTTAAATGTCTAGCAAATTTCTTGTCATTATTAATTGACTGAGAGGGCATTTTATCCAAATATTAAAGTTTTCTAGTCAAATGGTAAACAAGTACCATTTAGAATGATAAAACTCACAAAGAGATAGATTTTTCCTTGCAACCAACAAGGTAAACTATTGGCTGCATGTAGTCCTAACCAAAAGTTCCCTGTAACACCGTGAGTCTCCAAATGGAGGGGGGAAAAAAACCATTAAAAAAAACCTAGCAGGTAAATATTGTACAATAGTATTCAAGCATCAGGTGTATAATCTCTCCGAGTCCTTCAAAAACCCTTAGATCCTAACCATAATCTTATTTCTTTTAGTTGCTGTTACACAATTAAATTTGAACCTCATTCTGCATTCTTCTTAAAGACTTCGCCATAATTACAGTTATTAGCATAAATGTCAAAACAACATAAGGTTACTAAAAGGGTTAATTTTAAGGACTACTCTATAAATTGAAGAGTAACTTTCTTTTTTGGTATCTTTACAAAGTAAGCAACATTTCATATTATTACAAGTATGTTATACTTAACTCTTTTCTGGAAATTGGAACTGCAGATATTGACTTGATCAAGTTTTCTGGTGGAAGATCCAATACTCTGGAAAGCTAAAAATAAAGAAAAACAAAACAAAACAGAGCAAGATTGTTAATATATTTGTTCCAGGTTCACTGTAACAGTGCTTAGCAGAAAAAGGAATATTGAGACACTTAACAACATAAATGAACCTCAAATGCAATATGCTAAGTGACAATGGCCAGACTCAAAAAGCTATATAGTGGCCCTAGCTGGTTTGGCTCAGTGGATAGAGTGTCGGCCTGCGGACTGAAGGGACCCAGGTTCGATTCCAGTCAAGGGCATGTACCTTGGTTGCAGGCACATCCCCAGTAAGGGGTGTGCAGGAGGCAGCTGATTGATGCTTCTCTCTCATCGATGTTTCTAACTCTCTATCCCTCTCCCTTCCTCTCTGTAAAAAATCAATAAAATATATATTTTTTAAAAAGCTATATAGTGTATGATTCAATTTACTTAAAATTCCGGAAAACCCCAAACTGTAAGGATGAAGAATAGATCATGGTTTCCAGGGACTGAGGATGAGAAGAGGGTGTGACTATAAGTAGCAAACATAATGTCCCCCACCCCCTCAAAAAAAGAATTTTGCGCCGAAACCGGTTTGGCTCAGTGGATAGGGCGTCAGCCTGCGGACTGAAAGGTCGCAAGTTCGATTCGGGTCAAGGGCATGTACCTGGGTTGCGGGCACATCCCCAGTAGGAGATGTGCAGGAGGCAGCTGATCGATGTTTCTCTCTCATCGATGTTTCTAACTCTCTCTCTCCCTTCCTCTCTGTAAAAAATCAACAAAATGTATTTTAAAAAAAAGAATTTTGCACTTATAAATTTAAAAATGAGTTAATGTTTTTTCCTAAAAGAGATGAACCACTGAGGAATCAAAGATAATTCATTTTATTCGTTAATAAAGTATTTATTGACTGCCTAATTTGTGCCAGGCATTGTTCTAGAAATTGGGGATATAGCAATGAACAAGAGAGATAAAAATCTCATGGCACTTAAAAATAAACAAATAAATAAAGGGAGAAAAATATGATCCCCAGGCCCTATTAAAGGTTAGCTAGAACAGCAGGGGCAGGGGCATTTGTATTTTTAAAAAGTTCCTTGAATGAATATAATGCATAGCCATAGTTATGAACTATTGCTTTAGTCAGTCCTATTTATTGAATGATTCTTACAGGACAGGCACATCTTACATGCCTTAATTTTTCTTTGAAATAATTCCGTGACTTTCACATATTATAGAATTTATTTCAAGAACGATGAAACTGAAATACAGAGAATTTATGTAACATGCCTAAGTGAAAAAGCTCAGATGTTAACACAAGCAATCTAAAACCAGAACCTACAGCCAACCCGTGTCATACATATATCCTTTCAATGAGCAATGCATGAAAAGATTGAGATAGCAGTATTGCCATAATGAATTTAGAACTGCCTTCCTCTTTTCTCCTTGTCTCCTTAATTTTCATGAAGCCTTTGCAATGGACAAACCATGGCTGTTGAGGGATAAGACAAGGGAGAAATGGGGTAAATAGGAAGTAAAGAATGTAGGAAGAACTCTTCTTCAGATGTGTTTGTAACTATTCCAGAGAAGAATAAAACTAAAAGTACTGTCTCCTAACTGGTAGTATTACCTTCAAATTGTAAAAAAAAAAAAATGTTGAATTTCACAAACATTAAAAAAAAAGTCAAAACTTGCCGACCAGGAGCTGTCATTTCTCTTTAAGATGCTCTGTACATTTCTGCTTTGATCTAGTAAAGGTTGATTTTTAAATTTTAAAGTGCAATCTTTATTTTTAAATTCTGGTCTTTAGGAACTGCCATTACTGTATCCCCTACAAAAAGGTATTTCTTTAGGATATTTTCTCAGAAGTAGATATTTTCAAAGCATTTATAGAATGAAAGCTGCAATACTTCTTATTTATACTACAAAATATTCCTGCCAATAGAGATTCTCAGTAATAAAGGTTCTGTTATAATTTCTCTTAGAAAAAAATGGGTTCAAATTCCAGTTCTAGTTTTAATAGCTTTGCATCCTTGGGAAAGTCATTTTACATGCATGAACTTAAGTTTACACATCTGACAAACGGGGATAATAAATCTATTAAATAAGAAACCAGGTAGGGCTCTTGTGAGGATTAAGAAAAATGTGTCACATAATTAGGATGTAATAAATCCTATTTCCTTCTACATCTCAAAACATCCACAACCACTAACATTTTCTGCCTTTCTTAAATAAAACTAAACTTTGCTGGGGGGAAAAAAAGTGATGTAGGAAAGTTTTAAAGTTTAATTCAAGTGAACAAAACAAAAAATTTCTTACATAAACTAAAAACTCTTTTAAATGTTTCTTTTTTAAATTACATTTATTTGCTCCAAAAGGGCTCCGAGGGGGGCTTAAGAACATATAAATAAAATGAAGGTGTAAAATTATACCAGAAAACCAAGCTAAAGATAGTAACTATGCTTCTTGAAAACCAAGGTACAAAGGGCATAACTACACAGCATGTTTTATCTAGTAACTACAGGCACGGTGCACAAAATTCATGCATGGGAGGGAGGGTGCCCTCAGCCCAGCCTGCACCCTCTCCAACCTGGAAACCCTTGGGGGATGTCCGACTACCGGTTGGAATCAGGCCTAAACCGGCAGTTGGACATCCCTCTCACAATCCGGGACAATGGCTCCTAACTGCTCACCTGTCTGCCAGCCTGATTGTCCCTAACTGCCCCCCAACCCCCCCCCTGCCCCCGCTGGCCTGGTTGCCCCCAACTGCCCCCCCTTACAGCCTGGTCGTCCCATGCAGCCTGCTGGTCAGTCGTTTGGTCGTCCCTCACTAACCCCCCTGCTGGCCTGGTCGCCCCACGCAGCCTGCTGTTCGGTCATCTCCAGGTTGTTTTGGTCATGACGGCCCCTGGCTTTTTATATATTAGGCTAGATCTAGCAAGTCAGGAGGAACCAACTTTTCCTAAAAGTAAATTCGAAGACCAAGTTATATTCACATGGAGATATGAACACCAAAATAGAAAGTATCTTCAATAGTAGTTTTACAAAGGCACAGAAACATTCTTATATGATGCAAATTAAAAAACAAAAAGAAGGGACTGGGGTTCAGTTTTGCAAGGTTAAAAGAATTCTGGAGATGGTTGGTGGTGATGGTTGCATAACAATGTGAATGTATCTAATGCTACTGAACTGTACATTTACAAATAGTTAAGATGGTAAATTTTATGTTATGTATCTTTCCCCATAATTAAAAACAAAATAAAACCCTAAAAGAAATACTGGGATAAAGTAGTGGAATGAAGGCTTCTGTATATACTCTCCCACCTCCCAATTCCCACCTATTTTCAAATTAAAATGAAAAGGAGGGAGAAGAGGAAGGAAGGATGGTACGTAATAAGTATGTAGGTTATCCGGTTCTCCATTATCAAATACAACAGATAGGCACAGTCCCAAGATATACACTTAAAGTAACAGCCAAGGAAAGATACAGATTTTGAAGAGGAATGGATGCAGCCTGTTTGGCAAGGCTCCTGACATGAATTAACAATTCTCATTAATACCCCAAATCTGGAGAGAGAGAAAAATGGAATGAATTCCATTATTTTTTTTTTCACTGATGAATAGGTGATGCTACAGAGTTTCGGGAAGAGTAAAACAGAAGTGAATTTCAGCACTTTCCAGCCTAAGTGCAGATTCTAGGACAGTACACTGAGGAGCCTCCCAGTGAAAACACAACACATTCCCCAAGTACAGGAAGTAAATCTTGATTTGGTGTTGCATGGGTAGAAAGAATCAGAGAAGGAACTTTTGTGGGAAGATAGAAAGTATCAGGGCTACCTAGTAGAAATCGAATATGCTAAGTCAGAGTTCAGAAATATGTGTACAGTCATCATGACCTACTGGAGAGGCAAAAGGGGAATGGACAGCTGTGGAGTTTATATTTTTGTAACCACAAAAGTGAGGTGAGCCAAGAACAAATCTGAAATGGAAAGTGAAGAAGTCATCCACACAATGCAGGAACAAATACAGAGTTTGGGCAGAGGTGACAAGCCTCAGCAAGATGAGAAAGAATAAGCATCACAAATAGGCAAACAAACTGAGAGAGAAGTGAAGGGGAGAAGAGAGAGAGGAAAAGAAAAATACAGAAGAGAAGGAATGTGGCATATAGGAGATCAAAGAACTCTTGTCTGAAAGAAAAATATAGCCTAATAAATACAAAAACATTATTCATAAGTGCTTCAAGATTTGTAATTAAAGTAATCAGAGCAATATAAAAATTGCATGACGACAATCCATCCTTAGTATATTTGATGTCCCTAAAATATAAAAAGGGTAGAAGCAAGAGGACAGGATGATAGGTACACTGGTTCTCCAGTAGCAAAGACATAAGGATAGAGACAAAGCTCAAAGCCACACTTCAAAAAGTGATAGCCAAAGAAAGACATTAACTTGGTCTCACTTATCAGAAGCCATAGAAATGAATAAACAAAACCCAAGAAAATTTTAAAGTATTTGTTGATATATATCTTGGCTCCCCCAAAAGCAGGGCCTGAGAAAAGGATTGTATGCAGGTAGTTTATTTGGGAGGTGAACCCTGAGGGCAGAAGTGATGGAAGGAGAGTAAAAGAGGAGAAAAAGCAAATATAAGATTGTGCTATCAAGGCCACTACTATAGGCAATGGAGCCTTAATTTCCATTATGCACCACCTCCTAAGAAGCATACATGATGCCCATCCAAAAATAGGAAGCAGGAGCCTCCATCCCCCATTGGTTGAGGGCTGTCCTTGACATTAACTCCACCACACTTGAGCCCATAGGCTGGGATTAGCAGGCTTTCAAAAACAGAATGGGATGCTGTTAGCAATAAGGAATGGGAGCACATGTGAAACTGTTCACACCAAAGTGGCAGCTGGAATCACAGGTGTGACCAAGTGATGGAAGATAATAGAGCATAATATTCAATAACAGGAAAAATGTCCCTGAAATAAAGAACCAAATCTATATTGTGGTATATTATGGGAATGGCACACCACTCTGCAGTGAAAGAATTAAACCTCCATACATCTTTATAAATATTTTTTAAAAATTGAGGCAAACAAACAAAACCCAAGTTGCAGAAGGATAATTACAGTTTGATTATCACTTATATAAAATTTAATAACTGGCCCTAGCTGGTTTGGCTCAGTGGATAGAGTGTTGGCCTGCAGACTGAAGGGTCCTGGGTTCCATTTTGGTCAAGGGCATGTACCTAGGTTGCAGGCTCCTCCCTGGCCAGGGCCCTGGTCTGGGCACAAGCAGGAGGCAACTAATGGATGTGTTTCTCTCACATTGATATTTGTCTTTCTCTTCCACTCTCTCTAAAAATTAATAGAAAAATATCCTCGGGTAAGGATTTAAAAAAAAAAATAAAATTAATAACTGAAAAATAAATTATTGTAAATATTAAAATCTCCTGGCTACTCATCCCTGGTTGCAAATTCTCTTTCCTCACATATGAGGTTTTGTTTTACCATATCTGTGTATGTCATTTACAACCTATGAATGCATCCCAATTAGTAATGGGTACATGAATATTATCTATTTTCTTCTCCATGATTAAATATTTCATTAAAAAAAAGAAACAAACTGAATCCACAGATCATAGTAAATTACTATGTCAGGAAAATATAACACAGAAAATTTAACAGAGAAACATCAGGCTAAGTTACTAAATTTCAAAAGGTAAAGCATCCAATCAAAAATCTAGAGATGAAAAGAAGAACTTTACTTTGTATTCATGTTGCCTAATCACATGGTTAAAGCAAATAATTTAGCAATGATATTATATAGGACTAAATTTATCCACTAGAAAAACTACAGACAGGCATGTTTGTTTCACTTGCTCAGTTGTTTTTAGTTTGATTTAGTTGCCAACATATGAAAATTGGAAATTTAAAAAATAACATTGGATTGTTGTATGCATTTGTACATATAAGTCTTTGGAAAATTCAAAATTAGAACTAAATAATGTTATTGCTTTATTTCTAAAATGAAGATTTTTTATATTTCCAAATCTATTTTGATATTTCTAAACATGCAAATTTTTTTTAATAATTAAACCTCCAAGATTTATTTTATCTGAGAAGTCAATTTTTTTTTAAAGTAATGTTTGAAAAAAATAAAGCACCATGAGCCCTTCTTAAAAAAAAATATATATATATATATATATTTATAAAGAAATCTGGCCAATTAAGTCATGTAACCAGGAAAAGTATTGGTAATAAGCATCTTATCCAAATCAATATAAAGTGAACAGCAAATAAGTTGTGCATATATGGCTAATAAAAGACTATGGGTGTTACAAATGAATGAGAAAGTTACCCAAACAAATTAGGAATGGTAGAGGAAAGTTATGCCAACTATAAGAGTTCTAATGTCCTCGTCTCTCACACCAGGGGTTGATATTGTCTAAATATGAAACATGAAGATTTTAAAGAAACATTCCAAATTGTATTGTTCTGCATAATCTCTTAACTGCAGAGGATTCATGTAGAAAATACATCAATAATTCTTTGCATTGCACTTTGGTTTCTTTTTCTTTCATTAAATTCAAGCAAAACTATGTTTAATACTTATTTAAAACAATATTTCAGTTATGCATACATGGGGAATCCTAACACTATTACACTTTTAGTAGTTGGACATTTTTATCATAAAACTTTTAAAGAAGCAAACAAACCTAAAAATAAAAACTCATTACAATTTTTATAAAAAGCATATCTACCCAGTTTTTCTATCTTCCTTCCTTCTTTTTTCCTGACTTTATAAAAGTACTGCTAAGGAATTTTCACTGAAAATTAATTAGGGTTCAGATACGTAGCTTTCTGGTGACCTAACCTCATGTGGGACTAAAGCATTCACTGAGAGTAATGTATAACTAGATTCCCACATCAGAAGTGTAGCAAGGGGATTCAAAATACCATCCTCAGCATTTTAATTTAAGAGTAATGAATATTTATTGAGTGTATACAATGTACCAAACACAACCCCCAAGTACTAAATACGAATTGATTCATTAAATCCTAATGACAATCCTATAAAGTAGCTAAAAAACTTTCCAGACTTTACAAATGAGGGACAGAGAACTCACATACCTACCAGAGAAGCGGGACTTAAACCCACATGTCCTCATGGTCAGTGTTCTTAATCACTATACCAATGGCTCCCACCGTGGCTGCACATTGGCATGACCCAGGGATCTTTAGAAAACACTGATGCAAACACTCTCATTTAACCAGCACAGGATGGGGTGTGAGCAACAGGATGTTAGTAAGTTCTTGTGTTGATTGTAGTGTGCAGAGAAGTGTGGGGACCACTGCACTACACCTTTCTGCCTCCTGGCCGTCCTTGGTTAGCAGTTACCAAGCCTGGATGAACATCAACATCACCTGATAGGACTTCAAGACCCGCCCCTACGCGGGGGGCCTGGGCTTGGGTATTTTTTAAGGGTCCTCAGGTGACCGCAGTCTGCAGTCTGCAGCCACTGCTTAGGGCAGTGGTTCTCAACCTTGGCTGCATATTAGAATCACCTGGGATTTTGTTGTATAAAATCCTGATTTCTGGGCCTCATCCTCTGGAAATTCTGTTTCTTCGTTACTAATGTTGTGGCCTCACCCCATAACAAAGAAACAGAATTTCCGGAGAATGAGGCCCAGAAACCAGGATTTTAAAAAGATTCCCAGGTGGTTCTAATGTGCAGCCAAGGTTGAGAACCACTGGCTTAGGGAGACAACAGTTGCCCTCCCTGTTAACAATCAGGACTAATTACCACCTAGGGATTCAGAGGGCAAGAAGGCAGAACTATGTATTTCCCCAGAACTTCCTTTTTACTATAAGAACCCTCAGTTTTCCTTCCTTCAGAACACTCTGGGTACTGCACGGCTCTATCTTCCGTTTACAAACCCTGAGACCCTGGAATAAGCCTTTCTCTTTCATTTTAGCCAAAGCCTCCTGTTTCCCTAGGACTAGGTCAACGTTCATTTCTGTGGGGTCT
This sequence comes from Myotis daubentonii, assembly GCF_963259705.1. NCBI lineage: Eukaryota > Metazoa > Chordata > Mammalia > Chiroptera > Vespertilionidae > Myotis > Myotis daubentonii. The sequence goes on along the minus strand of NC_081845.1, from coordinate 54,485,578 downwards.
AATCATGGCCCCGTGACTTCCCCACCCGGATAAGGCGTACAAAGCTGTAGGGTGGGAAGGCGTGAGGGAAGCCACGCGCGCCTCTCCAAGTTCACTTTCCACCCTGAAGGCTGGTCTGAGCCGCACGCCCGACCCTCCACTGGGTTGGCCTCCGCAGCGGAGGCATCTCCAGAGGACGGTGAGGAAGCGGCAGAAACAAGCGGGGTTTCCTCAGAACCCGCCCGTCCGCTGACGGCCTCGGGGGCGCGGGGCTCCGTTCCTGGGACCGTACCTGACCGGCGATGGACCTGCGGAAGCCGCACGCCATGTCTACTTCCACGTAGTGCGTCCCCGAGGTTCCAGACGGAGCCACGCCCCGCCCTCCTCTGAAGCCCCGCCTTCACGCGCCGGAAGCCCGCCTCGAGGCTAATGCCAGCCAATCAAGAAGCCCAGTGGCTCGTCACTAACCTCTGCCCTGCTGCCGCGAAGGAGCGCGGGAAATCCCGAGTTTCTGGATGCCGTTCTGCCGCTGGGGCCATGGCCACCTCCTCGGTGTCCAAGGTACGCGGGGGCGGGCGGCCACTAAGACTCCGCCGCAACCTCATCCCCTTTCGGGGAAGGCACGGAGCGGGGTTACCTGGGCCTCGGTGTACCGACTTCAGGGGAAGGTGGCGGTCGGAGCTGAGATCTTGGCTCCCGGTCCGGTTCAGGCCAACTTTGGGGAGCGAAGACGCCCGCCCGCCCGCCCGCCTGCCTCAGGGTTTTGGCTAGGAGGATTTTTAAATTCTGGTTTGTGGAGGTCGGCTGTCCGGAGGATGTGCCCCAGGCAGCCGTCCTCTTTCTTTCCTTCTCAAATGTTTATTGTGCCAAACACTCCATGCGGTACCAGGATACAGGGGTTAACAAAATAGACTGTTTGCACTGCAGAAACACATGAAACACGGGTAAACTGAGCACAAACTGTGATAAATGTGAGCAAGAAAGAAAGTTCTCAGCGAGAGAGCAGGAGAGCTAGAAGAGCCTAGATTGCCCGAGGTCAGGGAAGGCCTTTGGAGAAAGACATTTGAGCTGAGACCTGAAAAGTGAGAAGTTAGGTCAAGGAGTGGGGCGTGGGTGGGGGTGGAGGGTGTTCGCAAAGAGGATATGTGCTTTGGTCCAGAAGATAGAAGTAAAATGGCATATTAAATAAAGGAGTTGAAAAATCTGTACAATTAGTAGAAATTGAAATGGGAGCCTTATGAAAAGTAGCGTACGGGTGTGGGATATGTGCTTTGGTCCAGAAGATAGAAGTAAAATGGCATATTAAATAAAGGAGTTGAAAAATCTGTACAATTAGTAGAAATTGAAATGGGAGCCTTATGAAAAGTAGCGTACGGGTGTGTGTGTGAGGAGATCATATAGATCTTCTCATACTGGCTGCCTGGATGGCCAGGGATTGCAAGACATGGTATAGTAAACCGCGGCTCGCGAGCCACATGCGGCTGTTTGGCCCCTTGACTGTGGCTCTTCCACAAAATACCACGTGTGGGCGCGCACATACAGTGCGATTGAAACTTTGTGGCCCATGTGCAGAAGTCGGTATTTTGTGGAAGAGCCACAGTCAAGGGGCCAAAGAGCCGCATGTGGCTCGCGAGCCGCGGTTTGCCAAGCCGCAGTTTGCCGACCACTGGTATAGTTGGTAAGAAGATAAACTTTAGAGCCCTATTGTCCAGTGCGGTAGCCATTAGCCACATGTGGGTATTTAAATGAAAATAAAGTAAACTTAAAAGTTTAGTTCCTCAGTCTCACTAATATGACTACATCTTAGTGCAGATTTTAATATTTCCCTCGTTACTGGAAGTCCTATTGGATAGCACTGCTATAGACGGTCAAGTAAGACCTTTAGTAATATGAGTGCAACTGGAAGCTTCTTAAGTTAATGCTGCCTGGTAAAAATGAGAATGCAGATGAAGAAGCTACAAAGACATTTCTCTATGTATAAAACCAGATGAATGGAGAAGGCTACACCATGGATCTAATTTTTAATGATTAAAATTAAAATAAAATTATGAGAACAGTGCCTTCCAAGATTATATATCAAGGAGGAGCTACAAGCTTATGGTTAAGTTTACAAAGGACTAACTGTGTTGCTAGGTGCAAGCTAGAAGAGATTTAACTGCTAGTATTTAAAAAAGTTTTTATTACGATTGGTACTGTTTTTGTTTTGCTCTGGTTGTAAAGTTTCACAGATTTTGGATGGTCTGTCTTCTAATCCCTTTTGTTGCATAAGCCTCATTATTTTTTAATCCCCACCTGAGAATATGTTTTTATTGATTCTTAGAGAAAGGAAGGGTGTGAAAGCGAAAGAAGCATCAATGTGAGAGAGAGACATTAATCGGTTGCCTCCTGTACCCACTCTGACGGGGAATCAAACCCATAACCTAAGTATTCCCTGAACAGGAATTGAACCTGCAACCTTTTGGTGTATGGGAGCACGCTCCAACTAATTGAGCCACCCAGCCAGGGCAAGCCTCTTATTTTTGTATATCTTGCAGAACTGTGAGAGTTTCCCCCCCCAGAAAAGTACTAACGGCATTATAACAGAAACGCTTGTATTGAGATGATTATGAAGGGAACCTTACATGAATAAGAATCTTAGGCTATTTTTCCCTAACCTATCTAAACTTCTCTTTCTTTGTCATATTTTCTTGCTGTCGGCTGTCCTCCTAGACTTCTTCCTTCATCTCAAACATTCCTTGATCAGGAGTTCAAAGTGGTTAACCATATTACTACTACTGCCATACATTAGGATTCCTTATTGACACTATATTTCACTCCTTCAAAGCTCCTTTTCCTCTACCGAATTGCAGATAGATATAGAAAGGAGGTAATAACAAGCTTGTCGTGGTACCACATGCTTTTTCTAAATATGTATGTGTATTTTAAATAGTTGCACTAGCTGCAGATACAAGAGTATAGGGCAAAGTTCTCACTTTGGATCCTGTAATCCAAATGGCCACTTTATATTTGCACTGACTTTTTCTGGATACACAGGTATCCCCCAAAAAAGATATACACACTTTGAATGATTGTGAAGTCAGTGTTTATTAACATACAGTTCATTTTCAAAATTGAGTTATCAGCTATTAAAGTGTATATACATTTTTTTGAGACACCCTATATTTTTTTTACTTTTTCATTTCCACAGAAATGGCAATCTTAAGAAGCTGTCCATACTTTAGGATTGGGAGAATAAACATAGGACCAGTAGCTTGGGGACTATATATCACTAATCAAATAATAACATAAATTAGATGTAGCTAGGAAATTACCAGCGATATTACTTGGCAAGCATTCATTCTATATACTGATTGCCTAGTGTATATGTTAACACTCCAAAACACTGGGAAAATGGTCATGCACTAAATCTAATCTGCTCTGAAGACACTCAGAAACTATTTAGGGAGACAAACCCTAAATAACTATGATGCAGAGTGAAAGTGATTAAAAAGAAAGATATTCAAGTCCTGTGAGAGCGTAAGAGAAAGAATAATTCTAACTAGAGTGGCTGAGTTTGAGTTGATCTGTAATAGATAAATGAATATGTATTTATCAGATGAAGAAAGGTGATACAATAACAGCCCACATTATCTATTTCCCAACATGGTTAGATAGTTGGAGTTTAATTAAATAACAAATACTTCTTTTGAGATGGAGAGCATCACTATTTTATATCTTCTTGATCTTCATTATAATGTATACTACTAATGTTCTTTCTTCTCTAAGTTTTATAAAAATGGAATCTTTCTGCATTTAAATTTCATCAGAGTTTATTTTCTTTGTCTGTCTCTTAGATCAGGTCCCAAAGAACATAATCAAAGATGAACATCCCATGAGAAGGAAGAGAAAGAAATGGATAGTCCTTGTTTAAGAATTTTCCTTCTATAACTCAGATAGAAAAGAGCCATTTTAGTACTTTAAAGAAACACCTTTTTTTAAAAAAACCTGCTTATCCATAGAATACTTGGTTAACAGGTTTATCTGCTCCTTGGCTACTTTGACTTTATGCTTTGTATTTCTTTTTATAGGGCTGTTTTGTGTTTAAGCCAAACTTCAAGAAGAGAAAGATCTCTGTGCCAATAGGTATGATGTCTTAATATCAAATTTGTTACTTTTCTACCCCTGATTGAATTTAGTACTTTTCTTGTCTAAGCATGGCTTACAAAGGGAAAATTGAAAAGTAAATTTCCTTCAAAGGATATGTCACCATTCTTTAAAAGAGATTGTCCTAAAAATCTCAGTGGTTTTTCTGGGGCAAAATAGGGGGTATTGACTGCCAAAGGGCAATAGGGACTTTTTTGGAATGAAGAAAATAGTTCCCTAGATTTGAGGGGGTGGTCATGAGAGTGCATACTTTTGTTAGGACATATCAAATGGGGATACTTAAACATAAAGAACTTTCAGTGATGTTGCTAGTAAGTGACAGAGCTGGGTTTAAACCCAAGCTGTCTGATTCTCAAATCCATGGTCTAACTTTTACTTTCAAAATATGAGGTGAGTTTTTGCTTAGAACTTTTTTTGTATTGAATTTCAGCTATAATTTATTAAGACTTGTATAAAGTTTTTAGTATTAGTAAACCTAATGTGTACAATTGTATAATATGAACTTTAAGGTACATTAGGTTTTTCCCATTGTGCTGATCTAAGACCCACAGATATTGTTATAATATGAAAATCTTAGAGGAATTGACCCTAATTTTAAGACAGATGGACCAGAAATGAAGAAAACATCCAGAATTTAGCACTTGCCTTCAATGGCTTCCGTTCTTGAAACAAGATTGCCTGAATAAGTAGGAAGATGTTTTGCATTGTGCCCACCATCTGTCTAAGAAAAGATTGGTAACTCTCCTCCTCAGTATTCTGTGGAGAGAGAGAGGTTGGGAGGGCTATGAGTAGGAGCAGGAGGGAACCTGTCAGCATTGAAAGCTGGCATTTATTCTGTAGCTCCTACTAGATTGATAAATGACTGAGAGAAGTCTTGGTAACAGGTTAACATGTCCTATGCTCTTGTTTTCCAATTTTTGGAAGTTTTTTGTTATCTATTTTGATGCAGTGTTATTCAACACACAAAAAATTCATGTCTTGATTTGCCATTTTAACATTTGATATGATTTTACTGATTTTCAAAGATGACTATTTTCATTCTGTTTAAGGCTAACTTATTATTCTGCTTTGTCTCTTAGTACTAGTATATCCCCTTGCTTTTTTTTTGTTGTTTGCATTTTTATACTATAACCTTGTCTATCATTTTACTATATGATGACTTCAGTATATTCTAAGCCCTTTGATAAAATTTTTAAAAAATCAGTATTTGCCCCAAACTTAGTCAACTGTGATTAGGAGGAAAGTTCCTTAATATGAAAGAGAATTTCTATTACAAACTCAGTTAACATTTAAATTTGATGGTGGAATACTAGCAGCATTTCAGTGAAGTCAAGAACAAAATGTGTACTTTCACAATTATGTAATATCATGAAAGTTCTAGCTATTACAATAAAATACCTACTAGTGAACAAGATTTAAGGAATGTAAAATATTGATTAAAAGAAGAGACTTGTAGTATTTTTGGACATGAATTTTTAATATATTTTCTCCCCAGATCAATCTATAGATTTTCCTTTATCCAGTCAAAATACCAGTGTAATTATTTTTTAGAAATGACAAAATTAGTTTGAAAGAATGGCTTAAATTTTTTTGAAAAAGAATGATGATGTTTTGTGGTGATGGGAAGAAGACCTGAATTTATTAAATATTAGCTACAATAATTAAAATAGTTCAAGACTGGTATGGTTAGATTCAATAGAACAAAAGAAAAAGTTCAAAAATAGTTCCAAATGTATTTATAAGCATTTAGATGATAAGGACATCCCAAATCAGAAGAAAGGAATTGTTTTTCAAACTGAAAATTTTTACATATAATCCAAGTGCGAGTCATGAAATCAATTTAGTGGGTGTTGAGAGTTTTAAAAAACAGAATAGGAAACATTTGGTATCACATGGTAAGTATTGTTTTGTGGGACTTTGTTTTGGTTTCTATTATATGTGTGTGTGTTGGATTATGATGTAAGATGTATTCCATAAGGTGGATCATAGTTTTAAAAGTTTGAAAACCACTACAGCAAATGGTATTTTGATAAATGGCCAACCACTGGGAGGAAAACATTCCAAAAATATATAACATAATGCAGACAGAATAAATATAAATCTGGGCTAAAACTGTCTCAGTTGAACAAATGAACAAGGATAGTAGTAGTAAGAATCATTTAATAAAGGAGAACTCAAAACAGATATATAAAACAAAGTATATACAGCCTTAGAATAAGAGTAAATAATGAGAATATATTAATATTGAATGTATACATTTCAAATCAAAACCATTAAATAAAAACTTAGAAGTTCAGAAGTAAATGATAGAAATACATTATAAAAATTAAATAAGATATTTAACCTTACAATACTTACAATAAGAATTTAAGATCTATAAGTAAAATTAAATATAAAAGATAATGTTACCTATCCCCAAATATATATATACACACACACACACACACACACACACACACACACACACACACACATTATATAAAAAAGACATTGACTTATTTCTGTGTTTTCAGAGGAGTATTTTAATGAAGGGAAAAATGAGTCTGAGGACAGTAAGCTTCGATTTGAAACTTATCAGTTGATATGGCAGCAGATGAAATCTGAAACTGAGGTGAATACTTTTTTTTAATAACATTTCTCTAATACCGTAAATCTCATATTTGTTGTTTCTCATCTTCTTTTCCACCAGTTTATAAGACGATTGATGAAATGTTGGTAATACTGGTTAAGCACAATCTGTATATCGTAAAAAAAATCAAAACCCTCGTGTTCCAAGTATTAAGCATAGCTTCAGGTACTGGAACTTATGTTTATAATGATAGTTGCTAAGGCAAGGGGCTCTTTACATATCCTCACGGCTTTGAAATGCTGGCACTGTCCAAATTACCCATTCAGTTACACAAATAAGAAATCAAGCTATTTCTAAATACTTCACTCTCTCATCCTATATCCAGTTACCATGTTCTTTATATTCCAGCTCTGAAAAATTTCTCCACTATAGCAGATTCGTTGTTCTAGAGCTAACAGATTTTTTTTGGCCAACACAGTTTTGTATTTTTTTTTCTTTATTGATTAAGGTATTACCTATGTGTCCTATCGCCCTATTGCCCCCCCACACACACACACCCTCCCACACCCATGCCCTCACCCCCCTGGTGTCTGTGTCTGTTGGTTATGCCTATATGCATTCATACAAGTCCTTTGGTTGATCTCTCCCCTTTACCCCTTCCCTCCCCTACCTTCCCTCTGAGGTTTGACTGTCTGAGCAATGCTTCTCTGTCTCTGGATCTGTTTTTATTCATCAGTTTATGTTGTTCCTTATATTTCATAAACTAGGGGCCCGGTGCACAAAATTCGGGGGGGTGCGGGGAGTGTCCCTCAGCCCAGCCTGCCCCTCTCACATACTGGGAGCCCTCAGGCGTTGACCCCCATCACCCTCCAATCGTAGGATCGGCCCCTTGCCCAGGCCTGACGCCTCCGCCAGAGGTGTCAGGCTTGGACAGGGGACCCCCATCTCCCCCCGATCACTGGCTCTGGCCCCCGCCCAGGCCTGAGGCCTCTAGCCCAGGAATCATGCCTGGGCAGGGGACACCCATCTCCCTCTGATCGCTTGCTCCACCCCCCACCCAAGCCTGACGCCTCTGACCCAGGCTTCAGGCCTGGGCAAGGGGACCATCATATCCCCCCAATCCCCGGCTCCGCCCCCCACCCAGGCCTGATGCCTCGGCCAGAGGAGTTGACCCTCATCACCCTCCGATTACTAATCACCGGATAGGCCCCTTTACCAGGCCTGAGGCCTCCGGCAGAGGCTCCCCGCAGTTGCAGGCTCCGCCCCTGCCCAGGCCTAACGCCTCTGGCCTAGGCATCCGGCCCGGGCAGCGGGGACCCGCAGCTGCAGCGGCCCCGTGATCGTGGGCTCCGCTTTAGGCCCAGGCAAGGGACCCCTAGCTCCCGGGACTGCCAGCTTCGACCATGCCCAGCTCTCATCGCTGGCTCCACCCCTACTTCCTGCTATCACTGGCCAGGGCGGAAAAGGCACCTGATTCTCTGATCATGGCTGAGAATTTGCCCCCCCAGCTCTTAGCTCCCCCCTGGGTTTCTGATCACTGTCAGTGGCAGGGGGCTTCTTCCTGCTTTCCCTTTCGCCTCCCTGCATTGTGCCTACATATGCAAATTAACCATCATCTTGTTGGCAGTTAACTGCCAATCTTAGTTGGCAGTTAATTTGCATATAGCCCTGATTAGCCAATGAAAAGGGTAGTGTCGTACGCCAATTACCATTTTTCTCTTTTATTAGTGTAGATGAGTGAGATCATGTGCTTTCTCTGACTGGCTTATTTTGCTTAGCATAATGCTCTCCAGGTCCATCCATGCTGTTGCAAATAGTAAGAATTCCTTCCTTTTTACAGCAGTGTAGTATTCCATCATGTAGATGTGCCACAGTTTTTTAATCCACTCATCTGCTGATGGGCACTTAGGCTCTTTCCAAATCTTAGCTATGGTAAATTGTGCCATTATGAACATAGGGATGCATATATCCTTTCTGATTGGTGTTTCTAGTTTCTTGGGATATATTCCTAGAAGTGGAATCACTGGGTCAAATGGGAGTTCCATTTTTAGTTTTTTGAGGAAACTCCATACTATTCTCCACAGTGGCTGCACCAGTCTTATTTTTTTTTTTTTAATGCCTTTCGGACGGTTATGTGCTTTTCAGTTTATTACTGCTTCCCGCCACACTTTATTGCTTTACACCTAGTGGCTTTGCTCATGCATGTATTCCATGTGACCCTTGAAGATATTTGAGTTTGTGGTTTCCAGTTTAGGTCCTCCTTATTTTTTACCTGATTGTCATGATATCCTGCTAACTGACTCTAGTGTAAAATCCTTCAGATCTGCCACTAGTCCCTGTGGCACTGTTGGCCAAATTAGAAAAGTCCTCCTTTCATGCAGATACAGTCTTAGGTCCTGCAACAGGGGTTTTCCAACTCCGAGGCCAAATGCTTTCACGGTGCTGTCAGATTAACCCTTCCTAATCCCGATTTAATCATACCTCTACTTCAAATGTCTTCAGTGGTTCTCCCTACATGATAAAATCCAAACTCTTTACCATCAAATATATTTTTTCTTGGTCTAGCCCTTTGCTTATTTGTCCAATCTCATTCCCTACCACTTTTCATGTTCTTTATGCTTAGCTATATCTGTGACTCTTCAGTTGTTTGGTACTTTCTTCCTTCCTTGCCTCCTTTACTATTTATTCATTCAGACTTCCTTTACCTACCATAACCAACTCCATCACCTGCTCTAATGCTTTGGCTCAGACATATCACCTCCTCAGCTTAAGTTGGATGGTCCTACTCTTTATTCCTATATTGTCATGGCACTCTACACAACATTATTTGCATTTTAAGTGTTCTTGCTCAGTTTCTTTACATTTTAGGGTAGGGACTACAGACAGTCCTTGGGTTATGTTGGACTCACGTACGTAGTTTTGTGGTTACGTCACCATCTCCCATTTATTTATAAAAAAAAAAATAGTTCTGTCATTTCAACATATGTACATATGTGTTTTATGTTTTTTATTATTTACCACAAGGTCAGGAATTGTTATCTTTCTTTTAAATGTTTATTACTGTTTCACTTCATTACTGCTGTGTATGTGCTCCATGTGAGTGATGTAGGTGCTTATGGAGGTGGGTTCCCACTTACTGCGAAAATCGAAAATCGCGTTACATCGCGCCGTAGGGATGGATCTCCAACATAACCTGAGGACCTACTGTATCTTTCATTTGTAAGATGGTGGTTAATCAGTGTTTGTTGAATGATTAAATGAGTCTCTTTAATGAGGAGATCCAAAGCCCTAATCATTGGAGATTTAAAGAAAAACATTTTTTTTCATCATGATTGTAATTTTACATGTAATCTTTAGAATTGAATTCATGATAGTTTTCTTTCCCAAATTTTGAAAGACACATCAGATTATTGCTAATTATAATGAATAAAATTTTGTGTGTTCTGTGTAGCAAATGCAAGAGGAATTAAATAAAAACCTGTTTGACAGTCTAATCAAATTTCTACAAAAGTCTCATTCTGGATTCCAGAAGAATTCAAGAGACTGGGGCTGTCAAATAAAATTAAGAGAAATTCCAACTGCTGCTCTTATTCTAGGTATGTACAGATTTGTTTGTTTTTTAAAATTGGTGGCTCTGTTTTTGAGAATAGTGGGGAATAATCTGTTCTGGTAAACCTGTTTGTCGCTCTCATTTACAGAATTAAAACAATCATATTTTGTTAGGCATAATTTCAAAACCAATAAAAGTTCTTTATATTGATCATGAATCTATAAATTAGAAGAAATTGATTTGGGTTAGCTAGTACCCTCATCAACTTTCTGTCAAAAAATGAAGGGGAAATATATATGTTACTCTTCTCTTCTTTAGTTATATTATGAAAGTAGATGAGATTTGAATTTGGTAATAAAGAAACCAGTATATTAAAAGGTTTTATTTTTATATCTTTTTATCATTTCTTCAGTGCAGTTATTCTATGACTAATTTTATTTCCTTGTAGTTTTTTTAATATTTGTTTCATAATTTTGTATTAGTAGAAATTGTTTAAAAGAATTTTGGATGAATTATATATAAACTGCTTTCAGACTACAGGTTGTAAATTTCTCAGTTACTTAAATTTCTATCATTAACATGCAATTTTAACCAAATATCTGGCTTGCAGGTAATGGAAAAATTTCTTTGAAATAATAGCGGGTTTTTTTCATTTCGTTTAAAACATCCTGCCTAATACTGTTAATTATCTTCCTGACATTCAGGGCAGTACTTTTCAAACTTTCATGTACCTAAAAATAACTTCTAGGGGATCTTAGTAAATGAAAATTTTCACTAATAAGTCTGGGGCAGGGCCTAAAACACTGTATTTCTAATACGCCGGTATCTGATGCCAACACTGCTGATCCCAGGACCACTCTGAGTAATAAGACTTTGTGGAATGATTTTAAAATGCTGTGGAGCAGCTTCTCAGTGCAACCTGCCAATTAATTTGAAAACCCTTTCCATTATGGATGAGAAACTGAAGCCCAGTGATGGCTGGCTTATACTGTTTGTTGGCTGCTTTCTTTCTCTATTGCCATGTTACAGTAATTGAAGTGGGAGAAACACGATCAAGAGGGATGGCCTGATAGGTTGTTGTGAGAGCACTGTTTAAATCTCTTCTCTGCCTCGTGCCAAAAGGAGAAGAGAAGCTAATGGAAATCATGTGTTTGAAAGTCAGTAGTTTGAGAAGAACATTTTTCCAGTTACAGACGCTGATTATCTTGTTTCCAATAGACAAGTGCATTATCTTAAAGAACAGTGTTAAATAGCTTACAAAGTCAGTCAGACAAGATAAGCCAGTGCTTTACTAAACTCCTAAATTTGTTCAGAGATGTAGTATCATAATCTTAGACTGTAATGCATGCTAGGAATATCATTTTGACATTTTAACAAAATCTGTAGCCGAAACCGGTTTGGCTCAGTGGATAGAGCGTCGGCCTGCGGACTGAAAGGTCCCAGGTTCGATTCTGGTCAAGGGCATGTACCTGGGTTGCGGGCACTTCCCCAGTAGGAGATGTGCAGGAGGCAGCTGATCGGTGTTTCTCTCTCATCGATGTTTCTGACTCTGTCTCTCTCCCTTCCTCTCTGTAAAAAATCAATAAAATATATTTTTAAAAAAATCTGTACTCAAAGTTATTTAATCACATTGCACAGTTTCTATTTTCCGTAAGGTATATGTTTATTTCTTTTAGTGTATGTCTGTTTAAAAATATCCTGCCAACATTTTTGTGTGTTGCCTCTCCTAGGAAAAAAATGTTGACTATTGGTGGTCTGGATGATTCTGAACCTTTCTTGCAAGCAGTTGAAGGTTTATAGTAGCAAGCCTCAAGTAGTTTCAGGATGTCTGCTGCTGGCATCTGCCGAAATGCCTAAGCTCTTTCTAGAAAGCACAGATTGGGACCTTAGGGAAGTTACCAGTTAATAGAATTTTTTCCAAAGTAGTGGGAAGTTTTCACTCAATTCTGATAACTGCAAGAAGAGCACTAAAATTCTGATGTGTGGAAATGAGAATCGGAATTTAGTAAATACCTAAAGGACCAAAAACTATAGTATAATTTGGTTTTAGACTCTTTCCTCGGAAATCAGTTTAGTGTACACTTTACCTATTATATTTACTACTGTGATCATAAATAATATTACTGATTGGATTCTCCTCAGCTGTTAAGTGAGGGTCACAGTAAGATTGGAATCCATAGTCTTTATTTTTGAGTAATTATTTTAAAGAGCTCTTAATGAATGTGACAAAGAAATGCAATGTTTTCAAGATGTTCTTAAGATGTTTTCAAGGGTCAACTACACATCCCCAGTAATTTTTTTTTAAAAGAGAAATTGTGCTAAATATCTTTCCTAACAAATAAGTATAGTGTGTGCCTCTAGATATCTAGTATTACTGGAGATCTCTTCATTTATGCAGTGTGTTGTTTTATTAATCATGTAAAAATACTTTTACTTAGCAATTAACTTGACATGTTAAATAGCTTTTGTTGTTAAATTATTAATAATAAAAATGATGGTGTAATATTGATGTATAATCCCATAGGTGTGAATGTAACAGATCATGAATTTACATTCAGAAGCCTAACAGAAGCCGTTCAGAATAATGTCACTCCATATGTAGTCTCATTACAAGCTAGAGACTGTCCAGGTAAAGTATAAATGCTTTAATAACCTTGGTGAGGTGTTACCAATTTCTTCGGCCCTTCTCTCTCCATCTTTCTTTGTGTATCTCTCCATGTTTGTCTGTCTGTGTCTCTCAAGCTTTCTTCATCCCTTTTTTATTTGTGGGAAGAGTATGGTACTATATTTTAGCAGGGTGAAGTTTAGTGCCTCCTAAGTTGCAGGAGTCTTTGACACTTTATTCCAGCCCTACTCCTGCCATATGAGCTTCACTGCCAGTAATAGTCCAGGCATTTCAAGTTAGAATGTTTGGGACAGAGAGCTGAGAATTGAGGAATTGGGAGTTCTTACTTAGCCTAACAGAGAATAGATTACATAGGCTTATATTTATAGGCTCAGATCATCTCAGATCATCTTATTGTTCCATTTTGAAAGGCCACCATTGGTAAAAATGGTCCATTGTCAGAGCTTACCTTGGGTATCTGAAGCCATTAAATAAATCATAAAGGATGTAGACACTAAGAGTAAAATGTGCTTAGATTTGGACTGATGTGCTTATGTGCTTTATATTACTTTCATATTCATTAATTGATTGTAATGAAGTAAAAGCCCTTAGGACATCTTTAAAAATGACTTTAAGGAAGATTTATAATCAGTAAAATAACTTATGTAAATAACACTTTTGGTCTTTTTTAGGGTCCTTAAAAACATTTTGCTGTCCTGAAGTAATTTAAATATATATTATTCCTAATATAATTAATAGTTTTCATAGTTATACATTTATTTAGGTAACACTTTTATTATAGACAATACAAATAAACTTTGGCCTAGTGTTAGTCTCAATTAATGAAATTTAAATATTGAGAGAATACTAATGAACATTAATAGTCAATATGTGAAGCTAATTAATGTTAAGTATAGAAAACACATTCTACTGATCAGGAAGTTTCAGTTGTTTTAGATTTGCTTTAAGGAGAGATAAGCTTTCTTATGTTTTATCTACTGCAGATATGAAACATTTTTTACAAAAGGTGTTCTCACAGTTGATGGACTGCCATGTAGATGTGGAATCCAAAGAGGAGGAAAAAGATATCCAGAAAAGGACACATTGTTCAATGGATTCTCTTTCGAGTTGGTATATGAATGTCACACAGGTAAATGTACACTGACAATTTTCTCCCAGGAAATTGGCATATGATTGAAGAGGCTTGGGATTATATTAAGCATAGTACTATTTTGTTCTAATAAGGATATGCTTATGTAGCACTAGCTGTTAATTTAATAGTAGCATCTTTTATCAGTATGCAGCCTATTTCCTGGTAGAAGTTTAGGTTCCTACAAGGCCATTTTATTTGTGGGAGAATGTCATCTAGTGACAAACAGCATTTGGAATTGGTTCTGCTGCAGATTTTATCTCTGTAACAATGTCTATAATGTTAATATATTATCTCATAGGTTCCTCAATATTTGCTTTTGTGTAGTAGAACCATGCTGTCAGTATCTGTTATCAACTTAGTCTGATGAGAAATAGCCATAGGTATATATTTTTAAGAACTTTAAATTTGTTCCATGTTTAGAATTCTTGGGGAGTAAATGCTCTCTAAGTAAAGTGTATTCAATAAACAGATAAATAAAAAGAAATTTTATTCTACCATGTTAGTCTCTGGTGAAAATGAATAACTTAGGTGATTCATGGATAACTATACCATAAAACTATAGCTTTAGTTTGTGATGCTGTGTAGCCAGATAGTATGGGAAAAAATACTGTATTGACATTTTTTGATGGATGTATTTGCTGAAGTCATCATAAGTGAAGCTTCCTTTTGCAATATGTAGGTATCAAATTGGGTCTAATGCTTACTGCAGTATCTTAATTTGATCCAGAATTAGATTTTTTGTTGTGGTTATTAATCCTCACTTAAGGTTATTTTCCCATTGATTTTTAGAGAAAGTGGAAGGGAAGGGGAGAGACAGAAACATTGATGTGAGAGAAACACATCGATTGGGTGACTCCTGCATGTGTTTCATGGGAGGTTGGGAGAGAGGGAGGGAGGCAAGGAGAGAGAAAGAAAGAGAAAAAGAGAGAGAAGCATCGATGTATGAGCGAAACATTCATCAGTTGCCTCCTGTATGCTGCCACTGAGGATTGAACCTACAACTTACGTATGTACCCTAACCAGAAATCTAACCCACAACCTTTCAGTGTACGGGATAACACTCCAACCAAATGAGCCTCAATGGCCGGGGCCAGAATTTTAGATTTTGTAGAAATCAAATACTGTATGCAATTTAAAAGATTGGGATTGGACTAGATGATAATTTAAGATGTTTTTCAACTTGAAATTTTACAGTAGTGGAGCTGGGTTATTCATTATGCATTTTAATTAAAAATACTACTTCTCACCTTTAAAGCAAAGGAAAATATGACATTCTGCCAACAGAAAAATAAATTTTATAGAGAATGTTCTCTTCTCCCTATGCTTTTCGTTCATTTTTTCAGATAGCAGAAAATATAAATATTTCTTATGAGTTATAGATTTTACTGGACCTTTTTCTTCTTGGTTATTATTCCCATGTCAAATGGAAAGATTCTGCTAATAAATGTTGGAATGAGTTTCAGTTTAATATGTGGGAGAAATAAAAAAACACACACACTGTTACTGTGAAATATAAAGGGAGAGAGATCTACAGGTATAGCATTATTTGGTTGATAAGGCTTACTTTTTAACTCCTTCTTTTCACAATGGCTTAAAAGAAGACAGACCCAGGAAAGCCACGGAAGAAGAGGACTTCTAGCCAAGGGCAATCTCCTCCTGTTGTGCTTATCTTAAAAGATATGGAAAGCTTCGCCACAAAAGTACTCCAAGACTTCATAATTATCAGCAGGTAGATGATGTATCACCTGGTTTTTGCATAAAATTTCTTGTATTAAGAAACCATACCATCTTTAACTTAAAACAGTCTTTTTCAGAGAAAATGAATGGCAACATAATCTTTATTTTAATACCAAAAGGATGTAAAGCAAGATGATTTCAAATTCCTTATAATTGAATGTTCAAAGATCTCCTATCAGATTTTCATTTGCTTTTTGACCAAAGAATGAGAATCAAAAGACAAAAGTCAGCCAATTTTAAATTAGCATGATAAGGCAGTATAGAATCTAATTTCTATCTCGCCAAGATTGTCTGTCTCTTACTTGCTCCTTGAATGTATAAAGTATTTCAGATTGAGATGTTTTTGTCAGGTATTATTTTCTGTTACCTCTCCACCCTTAGAAGTTTTGAGTTAGCCCTACTGTTTGAGTTAGCTCTACTGAGCAAGAATGTTTTCTAAATAATATTATTTTATATAATACTAGAGCCCTGATGCACAAAATTTGTGCAAGTGGCTCGGCCCCCACCACCGTGGTGGCCGCCTCTGCCTTGGCCCCCACCGCCACAGCTTCGTCCGGAAGGTCATCCGGTCTAATTAGCGTGTTATGCTTTTATTGTTATAGATATCTAGTGAGAATCTACTTCCTTGATCTCATTGGATCTTTAAGGCAAACCTGTGAGATTTAACTCTATCTTAAAATCCAATAGCTTGCATTACCCGTGGTACATTTTTTAAAGTATAATTTATTTTGTTTCCTATATGTTAACTTGTTTAATAGTCAGGGCTACATGTGTTTAATTTACTAATATACTTATTATTCCTATTTTGATAGTGTCTTTTTTCCCCATTAAAACTAAGATTTCTAGATCCTAAGACTTTTTAAAAATATATATTTTTTTATTTTATTTTTTACAGAGAGGAAGGGAGAGGAATAGAGAGTTGGAAACATTGATGAGAGAGAAACACCGATCAGCTGCCTCCTGCACACCCCCTACTGGGTTTGTGCCCACAACCAAGATACATGCCCTTGACCAGAATCGAACCTGGGACTCTTCAGTCCGCAGGCTGATGCTCTATCCACTGAGCCAAACCAGTTAGGGCCTCAGACTTTTCGTAATGCCAGTACTGAATGCTTAACATACTGAAAAATGTACAGTATAGAATAGTGATGGAAAAGCTCTACTTTTATGAAGCTCAGACTTGTGACTACTTTTACCATCAAAAGTAAGGAAAAAGAACTTAAAACAGTAACAGAGTCCATGCAATACTCCTATGATGGTAGAACTGTATACAGCTATACTATGAAAAGCAATAGCTAACAGGAGGGAGTAAGCAAGATCAGCAGCCTTGTTACATAGGACTAGCCTGCAGTAGCTCTCAAGAAGAGAACTGTTTTACTCTGGGGAAGTCATTTGTGTTCCTGTTGGTAATGCTAAGGATCAATCATATTCAATAAGTTTGAGTTAAGGATGCGAGGAAAGGATGTAATATTTTTTAGTAACGTCCACTAAAACTATGTCTTCGAAATGTGTCTGTTAGAAATGTCTATAAATAGAATAAGTTACCTTGAAAATTAGTAATCTTCATGTCACTGAACTCTTAAAGCATAGGCTGGATAACTAACTCTGAGGAAGACTGTAAATGGGACTCAAATTTTGGGTGAGAGGTTAAATTGTATGGTATCTTACACCTCTTCTAACACTTGAGATTGTTTTGAAATATATTTGCTAAAGAAATCCCACTTCTGTATTTTTTTTTAAACTAGTCAGCATCTACATGAATTTCCACTAATACTCATTTTTGGAATTGCCACATCTCCTGTTATCATCCATCGGTTGCTTCCTCATGCAGTATCATCTATGTTGTGTATAGAAATATTCCAATCTTTGTCTTGCAAGGAGCACCTGACTACAGTAATTGATAAGGTAAAAATAAAAAAATTTATCAGTGAAATAGGATGAAAGAAAATTGCCAAGAATAGATTATAAGTATAAATGTTAATGATAAATTTCTGCATCTCTTCAGAGTATGATATTGAACATATTCCTTCACATATTTTAATATTTTTATTGAATGATTTTGTGGTATAGTATTGCCTCTTGAGATAAAAAGATAAGATTTATGAAAAGAATGATATCTGTCAATCTATAGCTATCAATCAGTTATTACTCAATGGAAAATTACTGGTGTTAAAAATAAATTTTTACAGAATTTAATGACTTCCTGGTAACAGTAACAATATTTTGACTCTTATATTTAATATTAAATGATTTGAAATTTTTAGTGGACTCTTGTCATGCTGCTCTTGACTGAAAATAAATACTAATATTTTCCCAAACCATAGCTCTATGCCTCTACCTAAATAGAAATACACTTCTTTAGTATTGACCTTCCACAAATTGTTGCTAGACTCAGCTCCCTTGAGGTGTGCTTTATGTTGCTTGTGTAAGGTAAACTAATGACAACCTTCCATTTAGTTACTAACCACTTCTACAGTTTTTCCCCATAAAGGTGGTATCCATTGGTTTGCTGACACTCTAGGGAAAATTTTTCCAGCTATAGTTTTTAAAATTGCTTGGTTGTAGCCAAGTTCAGTTGGCCTTCTATGACCATGTTTCTGTTTAAAATGTCTAGACCTGGGGAGGGGCAGGAGTGGGGTGGAGGGGGCCAGTGAGGGAGGAGGAAGGAAGACATCTGTAATACTTTCAACAATAAAGATAAATTATTAAAAAAAAAATTTTAAGTCTAATATGACTTCATTTTCAGATGTGAAATCTTCACTATAGGCCATTGAAAATTAGCTAGTTAATACAAATTCAGCTATTTTATATTTTTGAAATAAACATGTTAATTTGGGGTTTCTTATCTAATAGTACATAAAGTGTATCAACAGGGATGAGAAAGAAATCAGATAACAAGAATTGCCAAAACTTGTAGCTTCAGTGGCTTCTGGTGGGAGAAAGGGGTTTATATAGTTGATAGGCAGTATTTTTAAAAATGAGGAATTGAATAGGAGGTGATGGACATCTTTGATTTTGAGCGTGTGGTATGAACAGCTCCTTTTTGTTATTGTTGTGTAAATTAATTTAAAATTTTAGTTGATGTTTAACCTAAAAAACCTAGCTACTATTATAACTCTTATAGTTACTGTGTCTTATTCTTTGACTCAATACTTATACTTGATATTTATGAAGAAAAAGACTAACAAGGAGTATGTCCTGTCCTCCATTTATCTCTTTCAGCTACTTCTTACAACTCAGTTTCCCTTTAAACTAAGTGAAAAAGTATTACAGATTCTGACCAGCATCTTTTTATATTATGATTTCTCAATACAGAACTTTATAAAAGGACTTCAGGTAAGAAGACACTAATGGATTTGAAAATTCACAAGCTGATTCTAAATAATTTGCATGTTATTTCAAATTGACTAGTGTGATATTTAAGGCATTTTAAATGGCAAAATCTAGAATAAGTAAATTCAAGTTACATTATTCTAGGTCCTACTATTGCTTTGTTACCTTGCAGCAAAAATATAGAGAATGCATTAATTGGATAGCAAAATGGAAAAGGGCCCCTGTCCATTCCAATGATTCTTAACCATGTTAGGGGGTGGGATGGGAAAAGAGACCTTTTTATTTATTTATTTATTTATTTATTTATTTATTTATTTATTTTTATATATTTTTATTGATTTTTTTACAGAGAGGAAGGGAGAGAAATAGAGAGTCAGAAACATCGATGAGAGAGAAACATTGACCAGCTGCCTCCTGCACACCTCCCACTGGGGATGTGCCCACAACCAAGGCACATGCCCCTGACCAGAATCGAACCTGGGACCCTTCAGTCCACAGGCCAACGCTCTATCCACTGAGCCAAACCAGTCTTGGCAAGAGACCTTTTTAAAAAAAATTGATGAAAGCTTATAGACTTTCTACCTAGGAAATCCTATATAATAAAGAGGTGATATGCAAATTGACCCTCATGCCCTCACAAGATGGCTGCCTATGACCAGGCTGGCAGGGGGGTTAGTGAGGGGACTACCAAACAACTGAGCAGCAGGTTGCATGGGGCGACCAGGTTAGCAGGGGAGTTAGTGAGGGATGACCAAACGACTGAACAGCAGGCTGTGTGGGGCAACCAGTCCAGCAGGGGGAGGGCAGTTGGGGGTGACCAGGTCAGCAGTGGGGGCAGTTGGGGGTGACCAGGTCGGCAGTGGGGGCAGTTAGGGGCGACCAGGCCGGCAGGGGGGCAGTTGGGGGTGACCAGGCCATTAGGCAGGTGAGCGGTTAGGAGCCAATGGTCCAGGATTGTGAGAGGGATATCCGACTGCTGGTTTAGGCCCGATCCCCGGGATTGGGCCTAAGCTGGCAGTTGGAAATCCTCCAAGGGGTCCCGGATTGGAGAAGGTGCAGGCTGGGCTGAGGGGAACTCCCCCCCCCCACATGAATTTCGTACACTGAGCCTCTAGTGTTATATATAAGGGGTCAGCAAACATTTTTGTAAAGGACCAGATATTAAATATTTTGGGCTTTGCATGCTACATATGGCCTCTGTTGTATAGTCTTTGTTTTCTTTTAAAAAAACAACAACCCTTTAAAGATATAAAAAACATTCCTAGGCCATATAAAAATGGGCTGTGGGTCATAGCTTGCTGTCCTCTGCATATATGTGTATGTGTTCATTTATATTTATTCTTATATATTGGGAATGCATTTTCACCAAGATTTCCTAAATTGCCAGAAAAAAATTCATTAACCTAGCTTCATAACATCTATTCTAAACTAAAAATAGACCCCATTCTTTAGTTGTTTAAAACTTAATATTATTTCCTTCTCTTGGTGACTACCTAAAATACCTTAGGAAAGTGTAATCATTGTGAACATATGTCAGTTGTCAAATTGATTAAAACCTGTATATTAGTAACGTCAGTACAAAAGCACAATATAATACCTCATGTTTATGTAGTGCCTAGATGATTATAAATTACTTTCCATATCCACTCTTCTTCCATATAAAACACTGTAGTGGTCTGTTGTGGCTAATATATGTCTTTTTTCAGTTTAGATATTTTTTATAAAAGTATTTAAAAGCAAGAAAATATTTACTTTAGCAATATGTGAAATTAAATGATGATGGAGTTATAACAACTTCTAACTTCTTATTCATTTCATTTTATTTATTTATTCATAATTATTTATTAAGAGCCTACTAAAATCCAAGCACCATGCTAAGTTCTAGAAATGCATAAGACAAAGAAATGTCTGCCTTCAAATTGCTCATTGCTTAATGAAGGAGGCAGAAAAGTAAACATGCATTTATAGTTCTGAGTCAATGCTATGAAAGAAACATTCCTGGAGATTATATAGAAAGAAGTGTGTCCTAAGGAAGAAGAGCTAGCCAGGTCAGAATTGGAAGAGCAATCCCGGCAAAGGCAACCAGAGAGGGAGAGATCTATCAGAGATCTACTGCAGTAATATAGACAAGATATGACAAGGGCTAAATAAGGTAGTGATAGTGGGAATGGAGAGGAGGAAACAGATTTGAGGATGAGATAGAATCAACAGAATCTGGTGACTTAAGTAGATGATAGGATGTGTAAGAGAGGAGCATAAGTGACAGATACAAAGATTCTGGTTTGGCAGATAGATTGGAGGTTGGTACCATTTATTAAGTGTACATTTAATATAAATGAAAGCCAGTTAGAAAAGGGTGAGTTTTTGAATAGGTTAATTTAGGTTTTCTTGGATATAAAGATTTGGCACTGAGGAAAAAAATCTGGGCTAGAAATATTTAGGATTTATCATTAAAAGGTGGTTAGTTGAAGTCATGTAATGAGTATGAGGCATCAAGCAGAGGAGTAAGGAACGCACTAAGAGTAGAACCTTAAGGCAGACTGATACATAAACATGAGCAATAGAAAAGGAGACTAAAAATAAAAGGAAAGCCAATAGAAAGTAGAGTACTACTGAAGTCAAGGGAAGAAGGAGCTTTAAGAAATATAAATTGTAATCTCAAATACCATTGAAAAAGTGAGTGAAGAAAAGGACATTAACCAAGTTACTAATCTCTATGGGTCTCAGTTTTCTCATCTATAAAATAAGGGGAATCAGATTGGATGATTTTATAGGTTTCTGATCATTTACTAAGCACCTCCTTTGTGCACTTTACTAAGTATTTTCTTTGTTTCATTAATGTATTATTACCCTCAATTTTGCACATGAAAATACAGCCTTAGGGTAAGTAGCTTGGCCTAGGTCACATAGCTAATAAGTGGCAGAACATTTAGACCCCATTTTTCCAGTTTTCCTAATCACCAGTGGGAAATATGTGTAAGTCCTGATTTCTGTAGAGGTAAATAGGGAATATGATCATTCTGCATATGTTTAAATCTTTCCTTCATCAGGTGGATATGTTAACCAACTTGTTAATTGACCCAGAGAGTGAGGACGCACTTGGACAAAATAGTTAAGTGACACTGGGTTCTTACCCTATTTGTAGCTCTACTGTAACTTGTGACTTGCTCCCATTCATCTTCTCAAGGAAGTTCCTTATCATGTTTGATTTTTATTTTTCTGATGTTTAAAAAAATGGTGTTAACATTAGAATAAGTATTACCACATTAATGTCATTGGAAAATACAAGTAAAAAACAAGATTATGTTAATATGTGCAAAAATAATTTAGCACTTGGCATGGATAGTTGCTTTCTGATTTATACTTGTTTTTAAGTTAGGCTGGTCCTTCACCTTACAGCCTTATATTTCCTCCAGAATGAACTATTTTGGAGG
Source organism: Myotis daubentonii (assembly GCF_963259705.1). Lineage (NCBI taxonomy): Eukaryota > Metazoa > Chordata > Mammalia > Chiroptera > Vespertilionidae > Myotis > Myotis daubentonii. The sequence continues at coordinate 54,463,075 of NC_081845.1, read as the reverse complement.
ATTTTCTCTAGCCTGGGGTATCTGGTCTGTAGCTCTATAGGCTCAGAGATTCATTATTATTTTACCCAGGAAGGACCAAGCTCAAATACCTTAAGAGTGTTATGTAAACTAGCATATTAACTTATTATTTTGTGATGGGAATGCTATTTCCCAGTGATCACAGTGTGTTTTGTCTACTATGTAGGGAACTGTCTCTCCAGTATCAAGGTATCTGGAAAAAAGCAAACTGGTCAATAGAAGGTTGCTTAGAGTCAAAGTTTTTAATATTTGGAGAGTTTTACGAGATATATCTTATCAGTTATGCCAGAATCTGGAAAATCATTCATCCTTATACTGTGACAACTACAGCATTTTAGTTACTAGATTACTTGTACCTATCAGATACTGTACTTAATGTTTTCCTCCATGAAGTAAAACTGAATTTAAAAAGATACATTTTCTTTAGCCATCATCATTTTTCATTATTCTTTTTATGAAAAAAGAATAGGCAAAGCTTCTACCATTGTAACATTTTTATTTATTTAGCAGACCAGTTTTTACACTGATTTTAGATTGGTATTTTTTTATGAGTTTTGGGACATCGATTAGAACCTTAGGTCACATCCCAGTCTCATCCCCACAACATTTACTGTACTGCTATTTTAAGTGAGTTACTTCTGCAAATAACTAATTTATCTATTTGTATTAGTTTCTTTAGTTTATACTTCAGAGATTATAATGTCCTGACCTTGTCCACAAAATGAAAACCTTAAAATATTAAAGGTATTAACCATTTATGTATTTTTTGCAGTGTTACTGTGACCATTAAGTATATTTTGTGTCATAAATACTTCTGCTGTTTAAAAAAACAACAAAATATTGAGCAGACATAGGGCAAAAGATTTACTGCCAAAATATAACAAATATATTTAATCTTTACATTTTTTTCAGCTTTCTCTATTAGAGCATTTCTATTCCCAGCCCCTCAGTGTTCTATGTTGTAATCTCCCAGAAGCCAAGAGAAGAATACATTTTTTATCAGATAATCAATGTGAAAACATCCGACGTCTTCCATCATTTAGGAGGTAAAAAAAAATAAAGTGTATATTTAACATGTCTTACGATAGAGTTTGGGCCAAAATGAGGGATCTCAGATGCAGTTATTTTTAAAGATGAAAAAGGAAAAAGAAACTTAATTTTTTTAGAGCAGATTAAAACCCTTCTGTGTTTTTTGAAAATATATTTTTATTAATTTGAGAGAGGAAGGGAGAGGGAGAGAGAGATAGAAACATTAATGATAAGAGAATCATTGATTGGCTGCCTCCTGATGCCCCGATGGAGCCCACAACCCGGCATGTGCCCTACTGGAAATCAAACTGTGACCTCTTGTTTCATAGATTGATGCTCAACCATTGAGCCACACTGGCTGTGCCCGTTCTGTTTTTAACTGTGAGATTTTTTTTTTTTTAATATATTTTATTGATTTTTTACAGAGAGGAAGGGAGAGAGACAGAGAGTTAGAAACATCGATGAGAAACATCGATCAGCTGCCTCCTGCACATCTCCTACTGGGGATGTGCCCACAACCCAGGCACATGCCCCCGACCGGAATCAAACCTGGGACCTTTCAGTCCGCAAGCCGACGCTCCATCCACTGAGCCAAACCAGTTTCGGCAACTGTGAGATTTCTTTGTTGTCTTTGAAAATTTGGCATGAGGAAAAGTATTTTTTACAAGGAGACATAATTTACAGATTCTCCAGAGTTACTTTTTATAAATAACATTTCCTATTTCTGGAGATTATGATTGGACCCCTAGACTGTGAACTGCAGCTGACTTAAGGGGTTAAAAATATCATTAAACTATCATCTTGAATGTATTTTTGAGAAGAAATGAAAGAATGTGACCACCAATCTAGGTAGTTCTTTTCCCCCATGTGTTATTCAAATACTTAGAATGTTTAATTTTCTCTTTTTGTGTTTGATACGGTAAACATTTTAGGTACGTGGAAAAGCAAGCTACAGAAAAGCAGGTTGCACTGTTGACTAATGAGAGATTTTTAAAGGTAGGACTGTGGCTGTATTTCAGTTTTATTCTCCTTGTTTTCTTAATGAAAAAGAATATACACATAATATATATTGAGTTAATTTTACAAAACATTTGTATATCTTAATATGCTTTGTAGAATGAAGTAGTCCTTGATAATCATATAGGAATGTGACTATTAAAGATTACACTAAACCTCATATCAAAGATAAGACTTTATTAACAACTAGAACATTAGGTTTCTCCTATGGTCTATTTTGAAAACACTTTTAGATCTCAGTTTTCTTTCCACATGACAGTTTGGAAACTGCAGACAGTTTCATTTTAATGTCCTTTTAAAGACTGTCATAAATAAAAGCACATAGAAGCCATGTAGTTTAGGAACCCACTGCTAAGTGGGTATTGATTTGATACAATGTCATTATATATTGATAATATAATGCCAGGAAAGAAGTAATGAGCTTAAAATATTATGAATTAGCCATAAAATGAAGGGAATATCAAAAGAAAGAGTTTGATTTATATCTTTTGTGAATAATAGTTGGACATGGTACATCATTCACAAGGCAAAGGCAATATAGAGTGAAAAGATTCCAACTGCCCTCTTTCCCTTCCTGAATATAGCCAGCGTTATTAGTTTCTTACATATTATTCTAGAGATATTCTCCACATACACAAGTAATTATATATATATATTATGGGGGTTTCCTCCACTGTCTTACAGAAATAAGTATATTATATACACTATTATATCTACCTTGCTTTGTTTTGCACTTAATTTTGGAAATCATTGCATATCTGTACTAAACAGTGGCATAGTATTTTATTGAATGAATGTCCCTTCATTTTATTTAACAAGTCTCTTACTGATGGACAATAGAAATTCATAATGTCACACTTATTTTTATACTCTTTATGCCATTTTAAGGAAAAAGTTGTTAGAAAATTGTAATAAAATTAAGATGAGATTGAAGTTAAGCTCTGGTGCTATGTGTGAGTTTTGCTATTATGTATTATTTTCAGATTTTGAGTAAAAGAATGTTAGTCCCCAGAGGGCATATGTTCTGTATAGTTCTAAATACTAATTTACCTCCTTTTTGTAAAATCTAAAAAATTATTAAGAATGGCTTTCTTGAGGTACAATTGATATACAACATTACAATAGAGAATGGCTTTTATTAAACACTAGAGGCCCAGTGCATGGATTTGTGCACCGGTGGGGTCCCTCAGCCTGGCCTGTGCCCTCTTACAATCCCGGACCCCTCGGGGGATGTAGCAGTGTGCAAAGTGGCAGGTGGCCCGGAAGGATCCCGAGCTGGGGTGGGCACCGCTCCACTCATCCCGGCCCTGCTGTGCCTGCTGCCACCGCTCGGCAGTGCTACTGCGGAGGTGGGAGAGTCTCCCACCGCCACAGCTGCTCTCACCAGCTGTGAGCCCAGCTTCTGGCTGAGCGCGCTCCTGCTATGGGAGCACACTCACCATCAGGGGGCAGCTCCTGCATTGAGCATCTGCCCCCTGGTGGTCAGTACACGTCATAGCAACTGGTCGACCAGTCAACTGCTTGTAATGGTTGCTTAGGCCTTTATATATATATATATATATATATATATATATATATATATATATATATATATATATATATATATATATATTAGGGGCCTGGTGCACGAAATTCATACACAGGGGGCTTCCCTCAGCCTAGCCTGCACCCTCTCCAATTGGGGGCATCCCTCTTGCAATCTGGGACTGCTGGCTTCTAACTGCTCACCTGCTTGCCTGCCTGATGGCCCCTACCTGCCTCTGCCTGCCTGATCACCCCTAACTGCCCTCCCCTCCCAGCCTGATCTCACCCCCAGCTGCCCTCCCCTGCTGACCTGATCGCTCCTAACTGCCTCTGCCTCGGCCCTCACCACAATGGCTTTGCCTGGAAGGAAGTTGGACGTCCGGAAGATGGCCAGTCGACCCGGTCTAATTAGCATATTACCCTTTTAGTAGTATAGATAGATTATATAGGATACGATTGCCTTTTTCAGCAGGAGGAGATGCTCTGGACAGACAAAAACACATAATCCCTATATCTGGACTGATAGCCAGCCATAAGCATTATACTACCAAACCGGTCATGAAAAAATTGAACTGCTTTCTTACACCTTACACCAAACAGTTGTTGCCCTTAAAACCCCTCCTCAGCCCCCACCTTAGGTTCTGCCTTCACAGTTCACCCAGATTAGGTTCTGATTGGTCAGTTTCTATGCCAGTCAGCATCAGAAGCTCTGCCTCCTAGGCAGCCATTGGCTCCTGGCATTTCACCCAGATTTGGTTCTGATTGGTACATTTCTGTGCCAGTCAGCATCTCCGGGCCTATCTCTGGGCCTGATCAAAGAGGTGGGGCTGATCAGCAGCCCCTGAGGAGGCCCAGAGAGAAACAGAGGCATGGCTGCTGGCAAAGCCGGGGGAGAGAGAGGCAACGGCTGATCAACAGCTTCCACGGAGGCTGGGAATCAGACCCTGCCTCTCTCTCTGCAGGCCTCTCTCTGGGCCTGATCCACAGCCCCCTTGGCAGTCAGTGCTGGGTCGCTGCGCCGTCACCTGCTGCAGTCAGTGCTGGGTCGCCATGGCAACCCAGCACTGACTTCTGGTATTTGGTCAAACCTTGGTTGTTACGGACCCTGGCTCTTTATATAGATAGATAGATATAGACTAGAGGCCTGGTGCATGACATTCGTGCACTCACGGGGGTTCCCTTAGTCCTGTGCCCTCTCACAGTCCGGGAGCCTCAGGGGATGTCTGACTGATGGCTTAGGCCCGCTACCCCCGGGGAGTGGGCCTAAGCCAATAGTCAGACATCCTTAGTGCTACTGAGGAGGCAGGAGAGGCTCTCGCCACCGCTGCTGTGCTCTCTAGGTGTGAGCCCAGCTTCAGGCTGAGCAGTACTCCCCCTGCAGGAACACACCTACCACCAGGGGGCAGCTCCTGCTTTGGATCAGGCAGAAACCGGCTCTCCGATATCCCCCGAGTGGTGCCGGATTGCTAGAGGGTGCAGGGCAGGCCGAGGGACCCCACCAGTTCACAGTCAGGGCCAGGGAGGGACACAGGAGATTGGCCAGCCGGGGAGGGACTGCGGGAGGGCTCCAGGGTGTGTCTGGCCTGTGTCACTCAGTCCCGATCAGCCGGACCCCAGCAGCAAGCTAACCTACTGGTCAGAGTGTCTGCCCCCTGGTAATCAGTGCACGTCATAGCGAGTGGTTGAGCGGCCTTAGCATATCATTAGTATATTACGCTTTGATTGGTTGAACGGCCGACTGGACGACCGGACACTTAGCATATTAGGCTTTTATTATATAGGATTACTTTTTAAAAATATGTTCTTTATTTTTTTAGAGAGAGATGAAAGGAGAGGGATAGATAGAAACATCAATGAAAGAGAAACATTATTGATCGGCTGCCTCCTGCACACCCACTACTGGGGATCAAGCCTACAACCTGGGCATGCACCTTGACCAGGAATTGAACCAGCTAATTCTTGGTTCCTGGGTCAAAGCTGAACCTCTGAGCTACACCAGCTAAGCTATTAAACATCATTTTTAATGCAGAATTCACACTGGGCCTTAATATAAAATTACTTCTAGATTGAGTTTAAGAATCGTTTTCATAATTTCTGTAACCTTTCTGGAGCAGTACAGAAAATCCTCAAACCCTAATGCAGGTTATTTTGGTAGAGAGGAAAATTAAGAGCCACTGGAAAAGGATGTGTGCATGTTTACTAAAGTCTTTTAAGATCACATAGATTAGCTCTCTGCTAAGTGAGCTTGTTGCCAAGTGCATTTCCTGCTAGAACTTTCTTTCGAGAGTGTATTTTTAAAAGCCAGGAATAGATTTTTAGAGTACCTTTAACCATTGAGTTACAAAGGGAGAGAATGTCTAGGCTAGTCTCTTGTAGAAATAGCCTGATATTTATCTCTGCTTTTCAGTAACTTTTTGTGTACTGTCTAAGCATTTATTTCTACTGTACTTGTTCTTGTTGCACTCATCAGCCTGCTTCTTATCTTTCCCGAATTCATTTTAGGATTTTATGTTTTTTCATTTAGAGGCATATTTTTTGAGACTTACATAGAATATGAAGCAGCATAAAGATTTATACCCTTAGCCTGAAAAAGTTATCTTCAGGCTACCTGCTGAATTCAAAGGACAGAAGAGGTCTATGAAAAATTAGTGTGTCTGTTGATTTGAATAGTGTAGAGTGAAAGCATCTTTGAATATTTTATTCTTATAATGCTTTTTTCTTTTTATAATTTTGTTTTTAAATACAATATAATTCAACTTCATGTTGAATTTTGCTACAGTTTTAAAAATTGGAAAAAATGTCACATTAAAATATGGTACTGCGTGATGTAGGGAAAGATCCTTATCTTAAACTCAGAAATCTTACATTTTATCTTCAGCTACTCAAGAACCATGTGTACTTAAGAAAATCACTTACCCTATTTAAGCCTCTATTTCCTTATCTAAATAATCAGATAATAATTCCTAGTACAATTTTCTTATAGGTTTAGTGATAATCAAAGTCTGCTCAGCAAGTGAAAGTTAAAAACAAATATAACTAAAACTTTTGTAAATGTAAATCATATTGTTACTATTTTTACTATTATAAAAATTAAGATCTCATATGAATACATAGTTTTATATACTATACTGTTTTATATACTATATATAAATACTAGAGGCCTGATGCATGAAATTTGTGCACAGGGGTGGGGATGGGGGAGGGGAGGATGTCCCTCAGCCTGGCCTGCACCCTCTTGCAATCCGGGACCCCTCGCTCCTTACTGCTTGCTCACCGCTCCTGAACGCTGCCGTGGAGGCAGGAGAGGCTCCCGCCACTGGCGCTGCACTCGCCAGCCATGAGTCCTGCTTCCGGCTGAGTGGAGCTCCAGCTGTGGGAGCACACTGACCACCAGGGGGACAGCTCCTGTGTTGAGCGTCTGCCCCCTGGTGGTTAATGCGCATCATAGCGACCAGTTATTCTGGTCGTCCAGTCCTCCCGCCATAGCGGTCACTGGACTTTTATATATATAGATTATATATAAAATATTTTACATAATCATATAGATTACATAGTTATATAGACATTCCTACGCTTAGAGTTTATTTTTATTTTTTTTAAAATATACTTTTATTGATTTCAGAGAGGGAGAGAGATAGAAACATCAATAATGAGAATCATTAGTTGGCTGCCTCCTACACACCCCACATTAGAGATCAAGCCCGCAACTTGGGCATGTGCCCTGACTGGGAGTTGAACCGTGGCCTCCTAGTTCATAGGTCAACACTCAACCAGGGGTCCTCAAACTCTTTAAACAGGGGGCCAGTTCACTGTCCCTCAGACCGTTGGAGGGCCGGACTATAGTTTAAAAAAAAACACTATGAACAATTTCCTATGCACACTGCACATATCTTATTTTGAAGTAAAAAAACAAAGCGGGAACAAATACAATATTTGTATTTGCATGTGGCCTGCGGGCCATAGTTTGAGGACCCCTGACTCAACCACTGAGCTATGCTGGATGGGCTTAGTGTTTGTTTTTGTACCTAGTTTCTAAACTAAGATTTCTAAGACATATACCTCAAAGTATATTCCAAAAAAATGCATACTCTTTATGTCTGGGCTCTTTCTGCCCTAAAAATCTACTTTCCTCTTTACGCTAATGAACTAAACCAATGGTTATCAAATCAGAATCACTTGGAGAGATTGTTAAAGGAGATTTCTGGGCTCTATCCCCAGAGGTTCTCATTGTAGCTCTGTATTTCCAGCAGGGTTCCAGGTAATGCTAGAGACCATTCTTGAGAACCACAGAACTAGATTGACTCCCTGTCTTATTTATCTTTCCCTTACCTTATTTTAAGTATTATACTAATCTGTGAAATCCAAATCTGAACTAATGATTCACTTTCATTATCCTCTGACTGGACTCAAGGTGTTAAAAAAAACCTTCAACTCCCTTGAAATTATGGACTTTGTGTTTACTAAATATTGTCTTAAAACTGTATCTCTTTCAGAAAGAGAGATTATAAAAACAATCCCGTTTACCATTGCACCAAAAAAATTAAGCTACCTAGGAATAAACTTAACTAAAGAGGTAAAAGACCTCTACTCAGAAAACTACAGGACGTTGAAAAAAGATATAGAGGAAGACATAAACAGATGGAAGAACATACCGTGTTCATGGATTGGTAGAATCAACATCATTAAAATGTCCATACTACCCAAAGCAATCTATAAATTCAACGCACTTCCCATTAAAATACCAACGGCATACTTCAGAGATCTAGAACGAACTCTCCAAAAATTCACCTGGAATAAAAAAAGACCCCGAATAGCTGCAGCAATCCTGAAAAAGAACAAAGTAGGTGGGATCTCAATACCAGATATCAAGTTGTATTACAAAGCCACTGTTCTCAAAACTGCCTGGTACTGGCACAAGAATAGGCATATAGATCAATGGAATAGAATAGAGACCCCAGAAATCGGCCCGAACCAATATGCTCAATTAATATTTGACAAAGGAGGCAAGAACATACAATGGAGCCAAGATAGTCTCTTCAATAAATGGTGCTGGGAAAATTGGACAGATATATGCAAGAAAATGAAACTAGACCACCAACTTACACCATACACAAAAATAAACTCAAAATGGATAAAGGACTTAAATGTACGACGGGAAACCATAAAAATTCTAGAAGAATCCAAAAGCAACAAAATCTCAGACATATGCCGAAGCAATTTCTTCACTGATACAGCTCCTAGGGCACTTGAAACTAAAGAAAAAATGAACAAATGGGACTACATCAAAATAAAAAGCTTCTGCACAGCAAAAGAAACCATCAACAAAACAACGAGAAAACCCACTGTGTGGGAAAACATATTTGCCAATGACATATCTGATAAGGGCCTAATCTCCAAAATTTATAGGGAACTCATACAACTTAACAAAAGAAAGATAATCCAATCAAAAAATGGGCAAAGGACCTAAATAGACACCTTTCAAAAGAGGACATCCAGAAAGCCAAGAGACATATGAAAACATGCTCAAAGTCACTAATCATCCGAGAGATGCAAATCAAAACAGCAATGAGGTACCATCTCACACCTGTCAGACTGGCTATCATCAACAAATCAACAAACGACAAGTGCTGGAGAGGATGTGGAGAAAAAGGAACACTTGTGCACTGCTGGTGGGAATGCAGACTGGTGCAGCCACTATGGAAGACAGTATGGAGTTTCCTTAAAAAACTGAAAATGGAACTCCCATTTGACCCTGTGATCCCACTTCTAGGGATATATCCCAAGAAACCAGAAACACCAATCAGAAAGGATATATGCACCCCTATGTTCATAGCAGCACAATTCACCATAGCTAAGATCTGGAAACAGCCTAAGTGCCCATCAGTAGATGAATGGATTAGAAAACTGTGGTACATCTACACGATGGAATACTATGCTGCTGTAAAAAGGAAGGAACTCTTACCATTTGCAACGTCATGGATGGAACTGGAGAGCATTATGCTAAGTGAAATAAGCCAGTCAATAAAGGAAAAATACCACATGATCTCACTCATTCATGGACAATAGAGACCATTATAAACTTTTGAACAATAATAGATACAGAGGCAGAGCTGCCTCAAACAGATTGTCAAACTGCAGCAGGAAGGCCCGGGAGGGTTGGGGGGCAGGAGGTAGGGGGGTAAGAGATCAACTAAAGGACTTGTATGCATGCATATAAGCATAACCAATGGACATAAGACACTGGGTGATAGAGGAGGCTAGGGGACTGTCTAGGGCGGGGGGATAAAATGGATACATATGTAATACCCTTTGTAATACTTTAAGCAATAAAAAAAAATCATCTTTAAAAAAAAAACAAAAAAAAAACTGTATCTCGTATCAGACAGACTGTCCAATCTATGAGGGAAGGCAGGGGTGAGGGGGTAAGAGATCAACCAAAGGACTTCTATGCATGCATATGAGCATAACCAATGGACATGGACAGTAGGGGAGTGAGGGCATGTGCTGGGGGGTGGGGGCAGCCGGGGAGAGGTCATTGGGGGGGAAAAGGAGACTTATGTAATACTTTAAACAATAAAGAATTAAAAAACACACATACACACAAAAATTGCAGTTAAGGTTTAAAAAACAAACAACAAGAAAACTATATCCCAACTGTGTATTTTATAAACTTAAGGACTGGGCTTTTTGAGAGTGCATTTTTAAATTAAAAAATTCAGCTGACTAAACCATGTACATTTGCATAAAATTAACTATGAAATTTAAACTAAGGTGGGACATTAGACCATTTGCAGCTGATGAAAGACTAAAAGATTCTGTGCATTTTCTTATTTCTGAATAGTCTGTCCCTTGAATAATTGTACAGTGCAACTGGGTACAATGGCTAAAGAGTATACTCTGACAATTAACAATCAAGTTCTAGTAAGTTTAAGCAGAATAAGCTTACACAGCTATCACTAACTGAAACTTCTGATGACTCATAGCTTTCAGACCCTTAAAAGAAGTTTAACCAAATAACCTTTAGAGTTTCTTTTGGCTCTGGAATGCTATGAATTCGTTCATTAAATAGATTAGTAATAATTTTTCCTGGCTGGTTGTCATTTAAATTCCTCATTATAATTTTCTTTTAATGTATAGGTTTCATTGAAGATAGATAAATTATTAGTTATTATTAGTTAGGCAACTCTAGGTTTTAGATGAAATAGCAGGAGACTGGATATACTTTTACCGTGTTTTTTGCCCCATAGTGTTGCTTTAGTAATTAAACCTTCTTTTTTTTCTTCTCAACTTTAAAACTTTCATTTAGGAAACTGTAACTCATGAAAAATTAAGAAGTCAAAAGAACCTTCAAATTTACTATAATTGCTTGTGCCTGAAATCTAAGACTGTGGCCTCATCTTGTTTGCATAATTGTCATCATTATCTGATCATAAAAAACACTAGGCCTTGAAATACTGAAAAGGTTTTTTAAATAATGAAAAATTACTTTCCTTTCCATGAGCAAATGTTTGGGGGAAATGGGGGAATATTAATAGCTTTTCCCAATTAGTTTTTATGCGTTGCCTCACTGTGAGTCACAGCCACCACATAAGACAGATGTTTTTACATCCCTTTGTATTGATGGGGGAGTCACAAAGTGATTAAGTAAGTTGCCTATCTAAAGTGTCACAATTAGCAAATGGAAGATCTGGCATTAATTTCCAGGCCTGATGTCAAAGCCCACAACTTTCTGTGACACTTTATTGAAGAGTTAGTGTAAGCTGAGGAGCAGGTGCCCAGGGTTCTTTATCAGTGTTTGAGAAATCTGAAATGGAGTTTTCAAATATCTCACACTCCAGGGCACAGTTCCTGGGTGTGCAATGTTGCCCATGCTGTGTAAAGTATTCTTTTCTCTCATACAAGTAAATTCCGGAAAGATGTTATTCAGTTCTACTGTACCACAGAGTAAAAGTAATGGGTAGTGCAAGTAGCATAAAGTATGACTTTATTCAGTAATAGATTCCTTTTTCTATGGAATGCTTCCCCTGTTTAAAAGCTATTTAAGCATTCATCAAGGGAAGCAATGTTGTCTTTATGCAATTTCTGTGTGACAGTTTACAGCAGCGATATTCAATCTTTTTTTTTTATTTTATCTCATGGCACATAAACTAATTACTAACATTCTGTAGGACACCAAAAAATACATTTTTTGCTGACCTGACAAAAAAATAGGTATGATTTTGATTCATTCGCACTGGATGGCTATTGTTGTGTTGGCTCTTGTCGTTCTTGTTATTTGACAATCTAAAGGGAAAGAGATCAGTGTTGCTGACTAAATAGTCAGGTATTACCTGTATTAAAAATTCTTGCAGCAAAAATTGCTGGTTGACAGTAAACATAGAATTAAAATATGCTCTCCCAGTTGGTGGTTAAAGTACCATTTGCACTGATGTACTGGTGTACTGATGATGATAGAAGACCTAGATTTTTGAATAACCAACTAATTCAAATACTGGGAAGAAAAACATTTTGATATTAAAGGCTTTTTTTTTTTAATTTGCCCTAGGCTTTCAGGGTTTTTTTTTATTTTATTTGCCCTACGGCCTAGGGCAGTGATGGCGAACCTATGACACGCGTGTCAGAGGTGACACGTGAACTCATTTTTTTAGTTGATTTCTCTTTGTTAAATGGCATTTAAATATATAAAATAAATACCAAAACTATAAGTCTTTATTTTACTGTGGTTGCAGATATCAAAAAATTTCTATATGTGACATAGCACCAGAGTTAAGTTAGGGTTTTTCAAAATGCTGACACGCCGAGCTCAAAAGGTTTGCCATCACTGGCCTAGGGGCTAATCCATAGATTGCTGAAACAAGGAATTGATTTCTAAGTGATTTAGAGTTTAGGAAAATATCTCAGATTTGCTGCTTTTTAGATTTGTTTGAATTTATTGATATCTGAAGTGTTCTTTTCTGCATGGTTGACTACTAAAATTAATGGGTATCTACAGATATTACCGAAAAAAGACAGGCCAGTAGTTAAAGTCCTTTATTTGACTTCTCAGAAGAGAAAAGAAATCTGAAAAGCAAATCATAATCCTGTTAAGAAAATGTTACAGAAGTAAGCAGTCATGAAAATATGAGGCCTGAAAAGCTCTTGCTAGGATGCAGTGTTTTAAAATCATTTCTAAGCTACTTCAGAAGGTTTTAAAAAACAATGCTCCTTCTCCTCAACCTCCCTTCCCGCCTAAAAAAAAAAAACCTTTTGAAATTGATTTGCAAGATTAGTCATCCTTTCGGTTTCTTAACACACTATCTTTCATATCATACCGAATTCTAAATTATAAAGCTTGTTGGCTTTAGATTTCTCTTTTTCACTATTTTTTTCTTAATTGGTGAAGTGAAAGAAAAACCTGTACATATTCGAGAATCTCAACAAAAGGCAGAATCACCTGTGATGTTTCTTCCCTTTCAAACACAGCTCTAGCTGTGCTTTAAGAAAAGCATACATCGTAAGTGGGGCCTCAGTAACTGTTAATTACTGGTCATCTCACTCTTCTGATGCCAGTGAGGTAGAGGGTAATGGGCCTACTTTGCTCTGGCACACACTAGGTGCCTGGCACAGGCAGGCATCCAACAAGGTGCTCTTTTTCGTGTTTGTTTTTCTTAATATTGATTTCAGAGAGATGAGGGAGAGGGAGAGAGAGATGGAAACATCAAAGATGAGAGAGAATCATCAATGGACTGCCCTTTGCGTGCCTCTTACTGGGGGTCGAGCCCATGACTTAGGCATGTGCTCTGAGCAGGAATGGAATTGTGACCTCTTGGTTCGTGTTCAGTCACTGAGCCACACTGGCTAGTTAAGATGCTATTTTTCACACTTGTATCTTGGGGGGGCCACACTTGTATTTGTGGCAGTGCTGTAGATAGGAGATTAAATCACAGTATTAATTTTGGTGTGTGTAAAGTAGACTTTATACTAAATAAAAAATACCCAGCCTTTACTCTGGATTTTGTATACATTATAAATTCTCAGAATTGAGAAGGATAATTTGTTATTCTGAATCATTTCTTTTCAGTTTTTCTGAAACTATATATATCCATTAAGTAGATTTATTGTTGTATTTTTTAAATTACTGACTTACATATGTATTCTGTGATTTTTTTAGGAGGAGACACAATCATTACTAGAAAGCCTGCATGTGTACCATACAAATTACTTTCTGGCTTTGAGATGTCTTCATCAGTTCACTTCTTCTCTTCCCAAGTACCCATTGGGTCGACAGGTAACCAAAATTTCCTCATTTGGAATCTGTGAAGTCAGAATATTGGTAGTTTCTTGCTTTGATTTCGGTAACATTCAAACATCAGAATTTGAAATGGATCCAAATCTTGCAGTGAGTGCACAATCTAAATCCATTCCAGCTGTACCCATTACTGGTAATTGAAACAATATTTTTTACTCTGATGGCCACAACTAGAAACCACCACATCAATCCTATTGATGTTGCTTCCTCTACAATGTATTTGTGCTAAGGCATTTCAGCTTTCTCTGTTTAACACTTTCCATCACTTAAACAAAGGTGACCCTCCACCTTAGTGAAATGGAAAAATTCTGTTTAAGAATGCTTAATGGTTAACCTTGCATTATACTAAGAACTAAAAGGGAACTAGTACTTCTCCCTGCAAAATTATCCTCTGCCGGCCTTTGTGTCATAAAAACCCATGAACCATCTGTAGGATTTTAATGGAAGAATTTTGTATTCTTAAAAGTTTGCACCTAACTCAAAGGTTTAGACAATAAATATGTAAAAAATGACTTGTTGCCCTGGCTGGTTTGGCTCAGTGGATGGAGTGTTGGCCTGCAGACTGAAGGGTTCCGGGACACATGCTTAAGTTGCAGGCTCGATCCCCAGTGGGGGGTCTGCAGGAGGTAGCCCATCAATGATTCTCATCATTGCTGTTTCTAATTCTCCCTCTCCCTTCCTCTCTGAAATGAATTAAAATATTTTTTAAAAATGACTTGTTTATAAAATGATTGCTGCCATTAAGCCTTTTTTTATTAATCACATTATCATTTTCATGATTTTTGTGTTGCAAAGTGACCAGTGATTAACAGCCAATTCCAATATAGTTTCATTTTCCTTATATGCAAATGAAGTTCTTATAAAGACCGATCCATGTGATATATGCCAGTTTTGTTGTCGTCTAAAGAAAATGGTTGTTTTTAATAACCCTAATTTTTTGACTATTTATGTGGATTTTGTCAAACTAGTAGTATGCCAATTTAGTACATCACTTTTGGTTCCTCATAAGTGTGCTATTCACTTACAGATCAGAGAGCTGTACTGCACATGTTTAGAAAAGAACATATGGGATTCAGAGGAGTATGCATCGGCCTTGCAGCTGCTGAGGTAGTTTTTTTTTTAGTCTGCTCTAAGCTTGCCAATATGTAACATCTTCCTCCAGACCTCTGCCTGCCAAGTAGTTTTATAAGTAGCCATGTGTGTCTAATATTTCTATCTATCTTGAATTTATGTTTGTAGCTTACAGTGTTTTTAATGTAGCAACCGTCCATTTCTTGTTGGTGTTACTCTGTTTTTAAGTGTGATTTTTAAAGTAAAAAAGTCAAATAGTAACACTACACAAGTAGGTGTGGATAGTTCTCATGGAGCCAGCTTGACATTGGGGCAGGGAAGGTAGTCATGGAAAGCGAGCTCACCATGGCCCTTCGCTGCTTGAGTGGCGGAGCACATCACTAGGGGAAATGCATCCTGGGAAGGAGGTCACTGCTGACCTCGCTGAGGAGCAACCATGAGTAGGCAGCGGCCTTGATGCTTTTCCCCACCTGAGCTGGCCCTGTTCACATCAACATGGGATAATTCATAAATTATTTATCTAATATTACATGAATAAGTAAGGTATATTGTGGAGTTACTGTTATCAAAGATCAGTTACCATCCTTGACAAATGCATCTTTTAAAGTTATAATCATTTGTTTTCCTTAGCTTTATATGTATGGTGACTCTTTAGTCTTCCATAAAAATAGTGACCACTTGGACAGTGAGAAAAGGAAAATCAAGTGTGAGTTAAGTTTCTGCACACAGTCTTGTAATTTTCCTCAGTGGATATAAATGCTTATATGAAAATATAAAGAAGTCTGAAAACTGAATATTTATTAAGCTTTGGCTTCCTCTGGGCCCACAAGAAAAGAACAGATGGGCACAGTAGGAGGAAAATTCACATTGACAGCACTTTAAGTCCAGAGACTTAATAATACAAATGTTTAGGATCTAGCAGGTGCAGTTTAAGATGGGAAACTAATTTTATGCTATTTGGAAAAATAACTCCCCATGGAAACTAGGTTGCTACTGAAAAGCTGTATTTTATTTTTTTAAATGCCAGTAAGAGATTTCTATGTATTTATATACTTCTACTGAAATATTTCTGAGACTTCTTTTGTTTTCTATTCAAGTTAACATACCTATCTCAAACACCCAATTGATTCTTGCTAGATTTCCTCTTAAACCTTCATGATTAGTGATTGTCTTCCTTCTCCAGGTTGGTATTTCCAAACTCATAGATTCCTTTGTCAGGGAAGGACTTGTTCTTTTCCTTCTGTATCTCCCTTGGCCTGTAGTCTTGGGGTACAAGTCAAGGATCATGAATAGCAATTCCAAGCTAGGGTAGGGAAACATGAATAATAACCACTCTGGGTGAAGGCTTGTAGGGTGCCAGGCACTGCATTATGTACTTTCAATACATTTTCCAGTTCAGTACTCAAGTATTACTAGTATATACTATTGGCCACACTTTAAAGCTGAGAAAACTGAAGCACAGATAGTGTTTTAGTGATTTTCCAGATTCTCTTAACTGTTGATGGAACCAGGTTCTAATCCAGGCTTCACTTTGAAGCTGTTGTACTTAGGGATTTGGAGGTTTCATAAAGCATAAACAATAGAAAGCAAAGTTTAGTCATTTTGCTAAGCTGAGGTCAGAAACATAGGAATGTAAAAGGCACTAAGAGCAAATAAAGCAGCTACAGAAAGGACCAGCAAGAGTGGGCACTACAAAAGGGAAGGAATCTGGGAACCTGGACTGGATTTCTTTTCCCCTTTGTGCAGATTAGACATAGACAGGAAGTCAGAGACACTTGTCAGTTTGGCATTCTAATTAGGAATCATCTGAATTTAGGAAACTAGACATTCTTATCATCTGTCTTCAAACAATTCAAATGATGAAAGAAATTAAGAATAAAATTATAATTGAATGTTACTTTGGAAAGAAAAACTAAGGTACTGTTAGAACCATAGTCTAGTAACATCTCAAGTATCTTGAAAAATCCCTGTTATCTGGAAAGTGACATGCTAAAATAACCATAGATCTACTTGATGAAATATTTCGTGACCCTTAAAAGGTACTTAATTCTTTTTAAAAAATGTTTTTATTGATTTGAGAGAGGAAGGAAGAGAGAAAGAAACATCGATTTGTTCTACTTATGCATTCATTGGTTGACTCTTGTATGTGCCCTAACTTGGGATTGAACCCACAACCTTTGTGTATCAAGACAATGATCTAAACAACTGAAAAAGTTCTTTTGTGGAATCACAAAAGACCCCTAGTAGCCAAAACAATCTTAAAGAAGAATGTAGGTGGAGACATCATGCTTCATGATTTCAAACTATATTACAAAACTATAGTAATCAAAAACAGAATGGTATTGTCATAAAAACAGACAGCTAGATCAATGGAACATAATAGAAATAAACCCACACATATTTGGGCAATTAATGACAAAAGATCCAAGAAAATACAATGAGGGAATAAGAGTCTTCAATAAATGGTGTTGGGAAAATTGGACAGATACATGTGAAAGAATGAGGCCAGACCACTATCTTATACTTCACAAAATCAACTCAAAATGGATTAAAGACTTGAATGTGAGACCTGAAACCATAAAACCGGAAGAAAACATAATCGGTAAATAAGCTTCTTGACATTGGTCTTGGCAATGATTTTTAGGAAAAGATCTATAGGATTTTTATATCACAGTTATTTTAAAAATCTATGCAACAGACATTGATGTGTGTGTGGGGAGCATGCAAGTATACCATAATAATATGTCATAATTTGATATGAGTACATGGTTCTGCATGTCTTCCATACTTCTCCTCTCTGAGTCAACTCTTGGAGCATGAAGACCACATACAGGATATGAATTGGTTAATTTTTTACTCAACTACATCCAATTATATAAGGACATATTTAAGTTAAAATGCCATTTGGGAACAGGAAGTGGTAAAAATGATGCCATCTCTGCAGTGAGCTAGGGAGTACACTGGCTTTTCCTGGTCAGCTATGAAAGACCTTAAGATGAAAAATTTACCTTCCTGTTGGAGAGACTCTCTCAACAGCCATCTAGAAACTAAATACTAGATCAAGAATTTTTCAGATATACGTAATTCTAAAAACCTTGCTTCATAATAAGATTGATCTAAGTCACAGTCCTCAACTTAGAGGAAGGTGATGGATCAGCTGGGCCTGAAGAGTACTGTGCCCTCACATTAGGAGCGATGGATTGCTATGGCAACGATTTTTAAATTGGGATAATGAAAAGTGTGCCCCTGTTTAGGGAATTTATTCTGCCCTCTACCCCATCAATTGAGATTTACTCATCCATACTTACTCCATTTTATTCCAAATAAGGAAACCAAAGCCAGAAACATTGAGTGACTTTTTTGCAGTTAGCAGAGCTGGAATTTAAATCTGAATTTTGAAAGTTCAGTCTGTTTTTTAATCCTGTTTTAATTATTTGAAAGGTGGTATAAAAGGAAATGTATATGGGCATTTCCGGTCAAGGGCATGTGCCTTGGTTACGGGCACATCCCCAGCGGGGAGTGTGCAGGAGGCAGCTGATAGGTGTTTCTCTCTCATCGATGTTTCTGACTCTCTATCCCTCTCCCTTCCTCTCTGTAAAAAAAATCAATAAAAATACATTTAAAAATGAGCCAGCTGAGCAAGTTTCAGGGGACTCAATGTCCCCACCCGTCCTCCCCCTCATGTCCTGACACTAGTCATCTTGGCACAGGCTGCAAACATAAATAAAAGAAGCCATAGTGTATAGTCTGCTTATCCTGAGTGTAACTTTATGAGTTTGTTGCAGAAACAGATTTGCAAGTTGAAGGTGATTGATAGCTGAAGGAATTTACTTTATACTGAAAGAAATTATTCTAATTTCTGAGGAAGGCTAACAGTAATATATAGCTCAGCTTTCATTGAGTTGAAAAAATATGACTCAAAAACATTTGATCACTTTAGCTTTCTTCAGAGAGACTAGAGATTTGGAATCTAAATAATGCGTTGTTTTCTGACTTTGCAGATCATCTTTAGATGATATTTAAAGGTCTAGTGATGAAAATGACAGTTCTGCAGTCTGTGAGATGCTTCCTAAATAGCAGTAATCTAACTTTGGATGGTCTAGGCCAGTGATGGTGAACCTATGACACGCATGTCAGAGGTGGCACGTGAACTCATTTTTTTTGGTTGATTTTTCTTTGTTAAATGGCATTTAAATATATAAAATAAATATCAAAAATATAAATCTTTGTTTTACTATGGTTGCAAAAAATTTCTATATGTGACACGGCACCAAAGTTAGGGTTTTTCAAAATGCTGACACGCCAAGCTCAAAAGGCTCGCCGTCACTGATCTAGATTTATCCATGCAGGAGATACATGAGATTGCACTATTAACATCTAATTTCTTACGTTTAGAGCAGGGATTGCCAGTTCTGAATTTGCATCACAGTGGATCCTCCACAATTATTTGTAGGCTTGTGGTAAAGTCAGACAAACCGCTGAACTGTTGAAGTTCATTTTACAGCAAAATATGTTGAGAGTAATGTTTTTAGAGTAATGCTTTTCAGGCTTTAGTGTGCATAAGAATCAGCTGAGGTATATTAAATGTGTAAATTTATGCCCTCTCCCCCAGAATTCTGAATCTTATTATTGGGAACCTCAGTGTTGTGGTCAGCAGCAACCAGAATTTAACAAGCACTCCACCACATTTGGACATATGGTCCAGGAACCACTTTGAGGAACACTGTTCTAGAAAATAAGGGAATAGGAGCCCTGGTCAGGTGGTTCAGTTGGTTGGAGCATTGCCCCATACACCAAAAGGTGGTGGGTTCAATTCCCAATCAGGGCACATACCCAGGTGGCAGGTTCAGTTCCCCATCGGGCAATGTGCAAGAGGCAGCTGATAGATGTTTCTCACATCAGTGTTTCTCTCTCTCTCTCTCCCCTCTTCCTCTCTTTCAAGTCAATTAAAAAAGAAATTGAGGAAGAAATGAAGCCATTAAAGGAAAAGATAAGTCTTAATTGTAGAGAAGTGCATGACTTTGGGCCATTGATCTCAAATTGATCTCTTAGTCCAAAACTGGAAAAAAGTATTTAATTGCTAATAGTGAGCCATGGTTTTTTTATATCAATAAACAGGAAAAAAAAATCTGAATTTGTATTTTAAGTTTTTTTTTATTAAAGTGAATGCCCACTACTACTTTTCTGCTAGTAAAATGAATAGGTAGCTAAGAAATAAAATGGAGAAATAGCTAATCAAACGTAGTTTGACAACTTATTTTTTCTTGTGAATTTAGCATTATACTTTTGTAGTTTTTTGTGCTTGATATGTTGAGCCACTGATGGCAAAGATGACCCTTGTTTTTACCTACATTGAATTTTGCCCAAGTGAGAGATTAAGGTAGACAAGTAGATAGGCAATTAAATACAGAGTAATAAGGGCTGTGATGGGTGAGGAACTAATAGACTGTACAATTAACTTTCATTTGGAGGTTGAGCAGTTTCTTGGAGAAGTGGCATCTAAGATGAAATAGCGAGGCTTAGAAGGAATTATGCATATTTTATTTCACTTGTCATGATCGTATACGATTGCTTTGTTGTGTTGTCTTTGAAGAAGATAATCTCTAAATGTTTGTAGTTTTTTTTTGTAAGCATTTTTGTTTTTTCTTCTTGTCTTCATTGATATATTTTCAGGTTTACGTTTTTGAATATTTTTCAAAGCAGTTTTATAATGGTGTGTTGAAAACCTGCGAACTCATTATTCAGATCTTTGCATTAGCCGTGGATTGGCTAGTTTCTCCTTATAGTCTGTTCTCAATCAGACGTTTATATAATCAGTACTTAAGCAGAAATTATTCTGCACAATGAAGCAGAACACTCCATTGCCCTGCAGGATGATTGCTTTTAATGATTGCTAAAGGATTCTCTTTCTGTCTCAGTTAAGGAAACATTTTTTATGGCAACCTATAAAACTTTTAACACACTAAGTACGACAAGCCTTTTTTGAACCATTTACTTGATGGTGATATAATCACTTAATCAAGTTGGTTAAAGATAAATAGCTCATTTTCCACATTAATATCATCTATCCTAGATGTGTTTTTTCCGTTCTCTTCAAAGTAATCTAGTATGATGGCTTTTATACTTTTAAATTCAAATATTTTCTTTTCAGTTTTATTCTATTTCTTTGAAAGCAATGTGCCGGATGGAATCCACCAAAATTCGAAAGCATTGTCACACTATCTTCAATTCCTCTCCTCCCATTATCTCTTTAACTTACTTGTTTTTTGCACAACTACCTTGGTCAAGGTCAACAGTGACCTTGTACCTAAATGTAATGGTCTATTCTCCGTGTGCATTTGTATTTTTAAACTATTTTCAGCATTTAACATAGCTCATCACTTTTTTTTTTTAAACCTCACCTGAGGATATATTTTCATTGATTTTTAGAAGGATGTGGGAGAGAGAAAGAAAGAAACTTAAATTGGTTGCTTCCTGTACGCACCCCAAACTGGGGGGATGTAATCCAAAACCCAGGTGTGTGCCCTGGCCAGGAATCGAACCCTGGACTCTTCGGTGGATGGGAGGATGCTCCTACCAACTGAGTTACACTGACCAGGTCAGAAGAGAAGATTTTACATGTTTTCTTAAAATCTGGAAAAGTTTGCCTTTTGTCCACCCCTACCAGTTTCTATATATATTGGTTTGGTTGTATGATATTTTTTGTTTTTCAGTCGGCATCTAAATTTTAGTTGAAGTAACCAGGTTAATTTTTTCAGTAGTCATAATCTAGTTAGATTTGTATTTTCCCCCTAACTTAGTAATATTAGTATTTTTCCCCATTTTTTTATTATGAAAATTGTCAAACATAAGATAATTATCTTGCAGAATAGCATACATTCTGGATTTGTCTGATTGTTTCTTCGTGATTAATATAAGAAGTTTTAATCATTGTAGTCTTCATAATTTAGGACTGTTTGCTGAGAATAGCTTGTATACTTATGTCATAGCGCTGAACATTACTAATATTAACTTGATTCCATTTCATTCTGTTACTGAATATGATCTTAGTGGAGAGATCCTATAAGTAATGGCTCTGAGAACAGGATCTTAATTTGAAAATACCTGTGTTCTTTCTCCATTTCTAACAAAGATTTCCAATATGGCCTTAAATGAGTTACACAACTCTTCCGCTTGTTACAAAACAAGCAGAATTTCCCATGTTACTTAAAGTTAAGTGGATTTCCTGACTGATGTTTATAATGCCCATAAAAGATATAAAGCATAGCTAAAATAGTAATTAGAGAAATTATTGTGATACTCTTCTGGTCCTTCCAAGCAAGCTTTCTTTTAGCATAAGTATTATTTCCTCAGCAAACATTTCTTGTCTCATATTTACATTTATATCTGAAGTGAAGGGAAACCTTCAATGCTTACTGTATGGCAATCACTGTGTTAGATTCTTCAAATACATCTTCTCATTAGTTTTTAAGCCTCCATTCTAAGCTGTGAAATAGGTAAGTCCCTGTTTCATTTTACAGACAGGGAAACCAAGGGTCAGGGGTGTTTGGTAATTTGTTCTATATTGCAGACATGGTAAGTGCCAGAGCCAGACTTTGAACCCACATGTTTGTAAGCTTTCTAAGCTGAGCTTCATCATGAGAACTCTTCTGAATATTTCTGAATGTCATACATATTGAGGAAAATCTCTCCAACAAATTTTGGTAGCTACTAATGAAGAATTTATACCATCTTCTTCTGATCAGAATCATTTCATATGTAGACAATATTTTTTAACCTCATTAATGTTCCAGTTAGATTACATCTCCTGTCACTGATTCTATTCTAGAATGTTGGCAAAGGATGAACTGATGACCATCCTTCAGAAGTGTTTCAGCGTTTTAAAGTCCTCTTCTGAAAAGCAGCTTGGCAGCACAGCAAAGAGGATAGAGGAGCTCCTGGCCCAGCTTCAGAGCCTGGATGGTGAGAAGATGATATCCTGCCAATTTTACTGGCTATGAAAATCATGTAGCTAAAATGACATGGAAAACCCCATGTTCAGATGTATTGAGAGATGAAGGCATAAAGTAGTTCATGATTAGTCAGTATACCAAGCCTCAGAATATTACATATTGATAATTACAAACAGGTCAAATGGTTATCTTCCAACTTTGGTTTAAGCAATGAAAAACATCAAATGGGCGAAAAATAGAAACATTCTTTGTGCAGATGGATAATTTGGAGGACTTACCTTTAAAAAAAAAGGTGGGGGAGGGACAAAAACATTAAGATTGATAAGATTAGCAGGGCATCGTAATTAACGACTCCTTTTAGATTTTCTTTTTTTCTTAAGCATTCCATCAGGTCCTTTATAGATTTCAAAAACACTGCATAAGTCATTAGTAAGCCTGAAAAATTAATAGTTCTCAACTGCTTTCACAGCAGTGAGGCTCATTGGTGTGCTGATTACCAGTGCATGAGGTCTGCTTTAATCAGACTTACAAGAGCCTGAATCCTTCAGTGAAAGTGAACTGAGGCAGCCTGCCATTTCTCTGTGTTGAAGGGTTACCAGTTCCCTTATTTTCATGGCCCCCATGTGGCCATATTTATATTTGCCAGATGCTGGGGTGCCTGGTTGTGTACAAGTACCCATGTTCTGTTCTCTCATGCTCCAGGACTTGTTGTTCTTGTGGGCACCACAGATTGGTGCTGATCATTAATTCTCATGGGCTCTTCTGCTCTCTCTCTAGCACCAAAGTATGGAATTCTTTTGGTAAAGCATTTCCCCTATTCAGGAAAATTTTAATGGAGCTTGGGGGAAAGAGACAGCTTGGTGGATAATGTATAAGCACATAGATTGGACATGGATTAGTGGAAATATTTTACTTGTAATGCCCATAGTAATCCTTCCTGTTTGGCAGGTGTTCCTTTGTCTTGTAAAGCCTTTGGATTTAGGAAACCACTTTTGCTGATACCCCTCCCCGTCTCCCTGCTGCAGTGTTAGGCACCGGAGGAATGCTTAGTTAATGGAAGGTGAAAGAGCAAGTGGCAGGAACAGGCAAAAGGAGGAAGTACCCCGTAAGACTAAGGGGTGGGTTCCCTCCAGGTTGTGGGTGGGCATGAGCCTAGCCATGTTTCAGAAGGGCTGTGATTGGTAATTGTGGATATCATTGAGTCCAGCCTCAATAAAGAATCTAAAGCTCGGAGGAGAAAGGAACTTGCTCAAAATCCCACAGCCAGCTAGCACCCAGACCAGTACCTACCTCTCTTAATCACCAGCTCATTGTTCTTTTCTCACCGATTCACACTTTAAATGCCCCCTAATTATGGTCACTGGGACAGTGAAGGTCCACTTTAAGGACATAAATAGGGTACAAGACTTAGGAGTATTTAAGATAAATTAGGTAAATTTCAATCTTTTACAAAATTGCACTCAGCCCTACCTGGTTTGGCTCAGTGGAGAGAGCGTAGGCCTACAGACTGAAAGGTCCCGGGTTTGATTCTGGTCAAGGGCACATGCCCAGGTTCCGGCTTGGTCCCTAGTAGTGGGCGTGCAGGAGGCAGCTGATCAATGATTTCCTTTCATCATTGATGTTCTGTCTCTCTCCCTTTCCCTTCTTCTCTGAAATCAATAAAAATATAAAAACAAACAACAACAAAAAAAACCACACCAAAATTGGATTCGGATATTTGTAAAATAAAACTGCATATATAATTTTAATTAGAGTTCATGTAACATAAGCTAATGAACAAATTCTATGATGTGCTAATACTACATGAAGTAATGTAGCTTAATGGGAAGGATGGAGATTAAGATGATTAATAGTGTAAAGAATAAAGAATTTTACAAGTTGAAGCAAAACTAGTGTCTAGAAGAAATGTTTGTAATTTCTCTATTTCCAAAAGTGACACATTGTTGTTAATATAGTGACATTAAAACCCCCTACATTGGAAAAGCAGAAATATTTGACTATATGCTATCTCCGGTTCCTTCACACTTATTACATATTATAGTCTGGTTTTAAAATTACATTTGGAGGGTTAAGTAGGTCAGAGTGTCATATTTATTTTTAAGAATCTGCTACGTGTTAATGAAATGGGACAAAGAATTTATCAGATATTTTAACCTTAAATTATATCTTTCTTGAACCAAGAATAATCCATAGCTAAAAGGAAGTTTATTCTTTGAGAACAAGATCACTTCCCTAGCTGCATCCTCCTGTCTCAGACTTGGTCCGAATGAGCCGTGTGAGTATGCAGTTCTAGCAGCTGCCTTGCACGAGTAAGAGTGTATACAGCCTCACCTCTCCAGAAGCACAGCTGCACCTCTGGCCAGATGTGGTTTACTTTGGCCTATGCTGAAGAGCAAAGGTGCACTTTGTGTTTTAATAGATTATGTCAAAACTTTTACACACCCTCTTTATTACTTTAATAGCATTTTGTCAAAAATAGTACATTGGAACATCAGGGCCAAACTTGCCAGTGTGTAGGTTTATGTTGTTGATCATCGGCATAGTCAAAGGAATACAGTTTAAATTTGTTTTTGTTTTTTTTGTTTGTTTGTTTTTTAAAATATATTTTATTGATTTTTTACAGGGAAGAAGGGAGAGGGATAGAGAGTTAGAAACATTGATGAGAGAGAAACATTGATCAGCTGCCTCCTGCACGCCCCCCAGTGAGGATGTGCCCGCAACCAAGGTACATGCCCTTGACTGGAATCGAACCCTGGACCCTTGAGTCCGCAGGCCGACGCTCTATCCACTCAGCCAAACCGGTTTGGCTAAATTTGTTTTTTAAAAGCTATTTATAACAGGACAAAGACTTGGCGCTTTTTGCTGTTGGTTTTTTTGAAGGAGGGTATTTGTTTGTACTTTGTTTTCATTGTGGTCACATTTTAAAAATTCAGTAGCTGGTTTTTTCAAGACCCCTCTGCAGCATAAGTTATGTAATATTTATTGACCTTTAGCTTCTAGAAGAAATAATTTATCTGATGGACCCTTGATCCCCTGCCAAATGTAACTGTATTTCTCTTGGAATAGTAGAAATGTTGGTTCTCCTGACTTGAATCGATTTATCCCAGTTGCTGTATATTGGTTTTGTATTAAAAGCAGAAATCAAAGAGGAAGAAGATGCTTCTGGGTCACAGTCAAAGGGGCTTCAGAAGACAGACCTCTATCATCTTCAGAAGGTCAGGTCACTTCTCCTTCCAGTGACATCCTGTGATACTCCCTTTTTTCCAGTATGTACTGTAGATTAGCTCTACCTGGATATTTCTATTTTCCTTTTAAAATCACACCCAGGAACAAAGCAGATTTTGTAATTTACTTGTAAATGAAACATCCTATTTATCTCACTGCCAGCCTCATTCTCCATGTACAGTCTGGAATTTACTAGTGAACATGGGTGGAAACTGTTCCTGTAGCCTCAGAGAGAGAGAAAATTAACTGGCAATAGGGAAAATGGGAACATAGTTGCAAAAAAGAATCCAATTATTTATCTGATGTATTTATTGGTATTTCTGTTGAGCCTACCTCATTAGTTTTAGATACTTTTGTTGATTTTTTTAAATGTATAGTCATGTAGAGCAGAAATTGAACTACAGTATACCCATTGTAATCTTTTTCAGGTAGTTCTAACTTTATTTATTTATTTTTTTAAAAAAAAATATATTTTATTGATTTTTTACAGAGAGTAAGGGAGAGGGATAGAGAGTTAGAAACATTGATGAGAGAGAAACACCAATCAGCTGCCTGCTGCACACTCCCCACTGGGGATGTGCCCGCAACCAAGGTACATGCCCTTGACCGGAATCGAACCTGGGACCCTTGAGTCCGCAGGCCGATGCTCTATCCACTGAGCCAAACTGGTTAGGGCTAGTTCTAACTTTAGAATCTTGGTTGTCAGAATATAGAACCTTCTTTGTATAGCATGATACCAAGTTATGATAAATGTAGAATAAAATTTCAATCTAAGCAAAAGCAAACCACATGGAAATCTATTCTGTTAGTGTGGCAAAAGGGCGAGGTTTTTCTTTTCCTTGTAAGTCCTTTACTTAAATGAAGTAATGAGTTGTGGATAGTGAGCACTCTGCCATATAACTTAGTAACGATGTTAACTGCCCTTTTCCTCTTTCCCTGAAAATTTACTCAGTGTTTGGAGCAAAACACTAGGAGGATTCTTTCCAGACCTTAAAAATAAAAAAGAACCCATTTTGATCTGATTCTTTCTTGCATATTCTGTCTTAGGCAAAGGGCATCAGCTGCCTTTGAGGGGTTTTCTTTCTCCAAATCACCAGAAAAGCTATGTTCTTTCCATCCACAGTCACTATTGGAAATGAAGGAGTTAAGAAGAACAGGAAAGAAACAAACCAAGTTTGAAGTCCTGAGAGAAAAAGTTGTGAACTTCATTGACAGTCTGGTGAGGTGAGTGGTTGCTCTTAAGAGCTAAAAATCTGGCTATTTTCCCAAATAGCACTGATGTGATAGCATCCATACCCATTTTGGGACACTTCCCCCTAGATTAGGCTTTATGCTTTTCAGGTTCCTCCTTCCAGCTTAGAATTGTAATTTTGATCGTCTTTCCATCCTTATGAAGATGTGTAAACAAAATGACTTAGTGCATTCTTTTACAGCTAGTTCAAAAATGCAGGTTTATATTTGATCTAGTTCATTAGGCTGGGATAGGAGGGGTGGTGATGAAAACAGAAAGCATTTTCCCCCTCTCTAATAACACAGTGTTTGCATTGCACTTTATTCTTTTTTTTTTTTTTTATTAAATCTATTGTTCAGATTATTACACTTTATTCTTTCTCTATCTCTGCTAAGAGTATGCTGGACCTGGGCCAAGCCCCAGAGCAGACTAGCCGTAATGTCCTATTTTATCCCGAGTAAAGAAAGGACTTATAATTCTAGAGAATACCTGTGCGACTCATTATCAGCACTAAATTCATGTTGAGAAATGTACTCATAGCAAACTTAGAAGTCTACCAGTCTTGCTTGTTTTTTGGGAAAGCCAGATCATTGCTATAGAAAAACAAGGCAAGTGAGAAAAAGAAAATGACTTAATAGTTAAAGAATAGGAAAACAAACTGTTATTTATCATTGCTGATTATATTTTAATGGCAGTCTAACGCAACAGCCAGCTAGACACTGAATAGAATCAAGTACTAAAAATATAGCAGCTCAGTTATTGAAGACAAAAAGTGGTTTTCTGATAAATTACCTGACCTTCTTGAAAGTGAAAAGTTCCATTTTCCAGGACAATGTGGGGGCAGAGTCATTGTTCCTAGTCATTGGGGAGAAATTACTAATGTCATGAAAGGGGTCCAAATGACCAACCAAGTATGACAAAGGCAGTTTACAGTGAGAGAAATGTGTCATATAAAAGTGATGCAATGCAATGTTGAACTGACCTACAAACCAGAAATGACCTTATAGAACTCGTAGAGTTAATCTTGCCCTGCTGGCTTCCCTGTTCTTATAGTTTCCTGACCCAAGTTCCTAGATCTTCCCTTTTACCAGGTTGTGACCATTGCAGTTGCTAAAAATAATTTTGCAATGAATTGTAGCATAATTTCTAAGCCGAATATCAGGTTCCTTTTGTAGTTCTCACAAATCCCAAATTGTAGGCTCTGAAACCAGACAACCATTTCCCATTTGTGATCTTTGACCTAATATGTCTGACCTTTTACCTTTCTGAGTAGTTACTAAAATAAAACTGAACATGATTGAAATATGTTGTGAAATCACAAAATTTTCCTTACTAGGATTGACTTTCTTTACTAAGATTGACTCTCCCAGGAGGAAAGAGATTAGGATTTGTAGCATATTAGAGCTAAAAGGGACCCGAGAAGTCATGTAGCAGCTAAAGCCCAGCGAGAGGCTGACTGTGGAAAGTCCCAGGCCCC
Organism: Myotis daubentonii; assembly: GCF_963259705.1. Classification (NCBI taxonomy): domain Eukaryota; kingdom Metazoa; phylum Chordata; class Mammalia; order Chiroptera; family Vespertilionidae; genus Myotis; species Myotis daubentonii. Next base: position 54,434,243 of record NC_081845.1, on the reverse strand, counting down.
GTATGATGACATCTGTCAGAAGGCCCTCATTATTTCTCCATACTGTTGCCAAGGATCAGTCACATTACGGTTGATCGAGAAGAGCTTGGGGTTCTGGAGGAAGGTGCTCTAGAGCTGTTCAAACAAGTGATATACAAACAGACCGTGAAACTTTGCTGAGCTGGAAATTAGAAGGAAGAGAGAAGCCAAAGAGATGCTTGAAAGGAAGTGACAAAGGAAGAGATTTAAGTTCAAAAAGCTAAATGGGAAAGGAAGTGGCTAGAAAAAGTTTGAGGAAAGTCAAGATGGCCTTGTGGACATTTGGCAAACTTCAAAGCAAATACCAAGAGGAAGAAAAGAAAAATCGGACCTTCCTGAAACCACCGAAAGTAAAAGTGAAACTGTGTTGAGTGGCCACCGGGGGTCACAGCCTCATAACCTCCCCCCAACTCTCCCCTCCAACTCTGAAGGACTCATTCTTTACTCCCATTTCCACCCCAAAGTAGAGTAGTATTTTCTTTTTAGTCTACTTTTGTTTGCAATTCAATTTTATATCAGTAGTAATTCTTTTGTACATTGAAAGGAGGGGCTCTGTTTAAAAAGAAACTGTCCACACCCCCTACCCTTAGGCGAACCAAGATTGGAAGGTGCTACCATTGGTGCTGCCTTCTCTTCCCACAGCCTGTTATTTAACGTTTTGTACTTCACTGAATTGTGATAGTTAGAAACTTCATATATAGTTTGTGGAAATTATCCAGTTAAACATATTGCTTGGGGGGAAAAAATTAAACATAAGCAATAGACTCCAAAAGGCAGGGTTCCCAGTGTACCATGAGCCTTATTGAGACTACTGAGAGCAGAGACTAAGTTAATGGTTTTCACCAAAACACAAGCTTCAACTTTTTAGCCCCTGATACTAAGTGGTTCTACCAGTTCCCTAAAAACACCTCTCTGATCTGAATCCAAAATGAGCATGGTAGATGCTGTAGTGTCCAACTAATTGCATATTTCTTCTCACAGCAAATAAGTTGCAGAAGAATATTTCTGTGCCAATCTCCAGGTTTATAGTTGTTGTTTCCTTAATGTAGCCCAGTGGAAACAAAATATAGGCAAATATATTACCTCTGATGGAGATACTTTGAGGATATTAAAAAAGACTTTTTCCCTTAGGAATTCTAAACATCCTATCTAATAATAGACAAACATGGTAATTAACCATACCTCCGCTACATTCCCATTGGCTAATCAGGGTGATATGCAAATTAACTGCCAACAAAGATGGCGGCTGGCAGCAAGGCAGCTGAAGCGAACATGAGGCTTGCTTGCTCCAGTGATGGAGGAAGCCAAGGTTCCCCACCTGCCGCGGCTGGGCTCTGAGCTGCACTCTAAGCAACAATGTTGCAATTATAGAAGCTAAACAAACCCCAGCTACCTGCTTTCAGCCAGCCGGCCTTGGAGCTGGAGCCGCAACAAAGTTTCAATTACAGAAGGTAAATAAATCCCAGAATAAAAAAGAAAAAAAGGAGAGACTGGGAGCTTCAGTTGCAGGCTTGGCCTGCCTGAAAACAGCCCTCAGCCCCTCATCCAGGCTGGCCAGGCACCCCAGTGGGGACCCCCACCCTGAAGGGGGTGCAGGCAGCCTGAAAACAGCCATTAGCCCCTCACCCAGGCTGGCCAGGCACCCAAGCGGGACCCCACCCTGATCCAGGACACCATTCAAGGCAAACCAGCCAGCCCCCGCCTGTGCACCAGGCCTCTGTCCTATATAGTAAAAGGGTAATATGCAAACTGACCCCAACAGCAGAAAGACTGGAATGACTGGTTACTATGACACACACTGACCACCAGGGGGCAGACGCTCAATGCAGGAGCTGCCCTCTGGTGGTCAGTGTGCTCCCACATGGGGGAGCTCTGCTCAGCCACAAGCCAGGCTGATGGCTGCCAGTACAGTGGTGGTGGTTGGAGCCTCTCCTGCCTCCTCAGCAACGCTAAGAATGTCTGACTGCACCTTAGATCTGCTCCCTGCTGGCAAGTGGACATCCCCCGAGGGCTGCCAGAGGGATGTCTGGTTGCCATCTTAGGCCCAATCCCCCAGGGAGCAGGCCTCAGCCAGCAGGTGGTCATCCCCCGAGGGGTCCCAGACTGAGAAAGGGCACAGGCCGGGCTGAGGGACCCCCCCGCCCCCCGCCCCGAGTGCACAAATTTTTGTGCACCGGGCCTCTAGTTAAATATAAAGATGTTGAAAAGGGAGAGGATTACAAATGTGAGACAATAATTTTTTCTGAAATTGACTATCTGGTTGCCTTGTTAAACTTCTAGTCCTTATTACATAGCAGGGATGTCAATAGAATCTTTAATGATTGGGGAGTAACAGCCTAAGGTTGGTGTAGGAAGAGATTATGGTCAGAAATTATAAATGAGTAACCAGCCATCCAGGGTGGCATTCAGCATCACCAAAACCATTCCTGCGGCTATAGCTAAATTAACTTAATCTTGAGTAAGGTGTTAGCAGTACTTGAGGTACAGAATGCTGGTCCTTAGGTCAAGTTACAAATCATACTCCTTGCAATTGGTTTTTATTCTGATTGACTGCAGATGTCTACATGAGTGGACTGAGCTGGGGGCCAGGAGCTCTTGAGACAGGGAGGAAGGAGATACTGGGGAGTGATGTGTATGGTTAATACCCTCTTCACTATCTCTTCCTCCACTGACACACTGGTGAGCAGGAATAGTGGGATTTTCTGGGGAATGGTATCCTCTGCAGGAGGGAGAAAGCCAGGACTCCAGGAAGAAGAGGGTGATTTCCCTGGTAACTGGGCTGAGGTAAATGCGCTGCTTGCACTCATGGGAAAAGGAGCTGTTACAGTCTGTCATGTGGCCAAAATACTTTAAGGCTAGGACTGGACTAAGCCCCAGGAATCTTTCTGAAGGCATATGAGTTCACTGAATTAGTGACTTATTACTCTGTCTTTGGGTAGAGTATACCGAAGCTTCTTCCAATTTGTTACCCTCTAGGCCAGGGGTCCTCAAACTTTTTAAACAGGGGGCCAGTTCACTGTCCCTCAGACCGTTGGAGGGCCGGAATATAGTTTTTAAAAAAACTATGAACAAATTCCTATGCACACTGCACATATCTTATTTTGAAGTAAAAAAACAAAATGGAAACAAATATTTGTATTTGCATGTGGCCCGCGGGCCGTAGTTTGAGGACCCGTCCTCTAGGCCACCAAAGACTTATGTCACTATCATGGTTGAGACCAGCTGATGGGCTCATTATACATTCAAAGTGAATTTAAAAAAAATGATTTTAGAGAGAGGAAGGGACAGGGAGAGAAACATCAATGTGAGAGAGAAACATTTATTTGTTGCCTCCTGTATACACTGCAATTGAGGGACAAACGCACAACCTTTTGGTGCATGGGACATTATTCCAACCAACTGAGCCACATTGGCTCAAACTGAATTTTTTAATGCTTTATTTTTTAAGTTCAGATTTAGTTATGTTTATCATCTAACTCAGAAGAATCCCAAGTTACACTTTTTAAATTTGCTTGTTTTTCAATACCGTGAAGCTATCATTTAGCCTTTTCTGCCTTCTAAAGTAAAAAGTACTTCTAACAAAAAACTTTCAAGGTACCATTTCTATGAGAGATACCAATTAAAACACTTTCTGTGATCCAAAAAGAATTTTGTAAACTCTTAATTCCAGGCACAAGGCCTTTTTAATATTTGCAAGAGTTAAGTGTTTGCTCTGGCAGGAATGTGGATATTTTGGTTTTCTAAACAACTTAAGAAAGTATATCTTTAATACTTTAAGAAATTGTACTCTAAAGGTTCATAGCAGAAATGTAATTTATGTACATTTGTTCTTAAAGGTTTAAATCAGAACAAATATAGTTTCTTGTGCTCTATAGAGTTCTGGAAGTTTTAAAAAATAATGGAATAGGTACAATTCTTGATAAACCTGCATTGAATTTGATATTTGGGTTTGTTTGTTTTTGGTTGTTATTGATTTTGCCCATTAAGCAAATTGCTCAGTCTTCCCTCAGATTCACAAAAATGTTACATTGACATTAAACCTGTGCTTATCTAAATGCTGATAGCTGACTTGGGCTTTTTCAGAGAATACCTTCTGCTTCCCGAGACACAGCCTCTGCAGGAGGTGGTGTACTTCACCGCCGCTCACACCCTTCACGAGCACCTCAATGCTGCTCCGCGCATGGCCCTCCACACTGCGCTCAACAACCCCTATTATTATCTCAAGGTAAGGAGCAGATTCACTCTCTGACAGTTTGGGTCAGACCCCAGGAATTATTCATCACAAAAACATAAATTTACAGTTCCTAGTGACCAGGCAGTTAGTTGGCAGCTCAGAGTTGTCACCTCTGTCAGATACCTTTCAAAATCCTTCAGACTTCAGAGGGTGTTTTCTAAGACAGTGAAAATAACCAAGTCAACTAATGCTGCCAACATTGGATCATTGTAAATGTCTTCCCCTTCGTGTGATAAAATCAGTAGATACTAAAACGTGAGTAAAATGCTACTACTCTTGTGAAATAAATGTTTCCTACAGTAACAGCAAAATAATGGCTCAAACTATATGGCCTACTAAAATTACTTAGAAATGCTCTGGGATTTCATCTTGAATTTTAAACCAAGGAAAGATCTATTCTGAGAGAGCATCTCCAGATGGCCGGAATCTGCCAGGGATAGACTCCTAAAACCAGACACATTTGATAGTTCTACAAAGTTGTTTATACTGAGAGTACAAGACAGATCAGGATCTTAAAAATCAACTTTCTTTAGCAAGGTAAAGTGGTCACTTTAAACATTTTAGTAAGCTATATTGCAGTAAGTTAATATACATATATTAAAAAGTTTGTTGACAGTTTTTTAATAAGTTAATATTAAGTTAAAATATTAGTCACTAACTTGTCAACTCAGTTTACCATGTAGAAATCTTAACACAAAGGACACCTAAGAAGTGACTCCATGAAACCTATGAAGTATCCTAATGTACTAGTTTCCTGTTCCAAAATGGCACACAGGCATGCTCAGCATTATAAGAGAAATCTTGAGTGGGAAGATATAAATCAGTGGTCTTCAGTGATGGTGGGTAGTGGGGGAGCTTGAGTAATTTCATATTCACAGCACAAAATATCAAGTCATTTTTATTATATAAAGCACACATTAAGTCTCTTACAAAATAATTCTGGCTAGTGGTAGGTCACAGAAAAGAACTGGAGTGATTTTAGCAGTCTTTGGGAGTATCCTTCCTATATAATAAAAGCATACTATGCAACTCGACCAAACAGCAGAATGACCTGTTACTGACATGCACCGAACACCAGGGGGCAGACGCTCAATGCAGGAGCTGCCCCCTGGTGGTCAGTGTGCTCCCACAGGGGGAGTGCTGCTCATCCAGAAGCTGGTCTGAGGGACCTATCCTACCCCCCGCCTCCCCCCAATGCATGAATCTCATGCACCAGGCCTATAGTGTAATAAATTCCATGTGTAGTGAATGTGTGAGAAAGATTTTGTTTCTAAGTAAGAACCATGGATTTCAAATAAATCGAAAAACATGATTTTTGTAAGGGTTAGGATCTGCAGTGTTAATAAGCCTTTGGGATTATGTGTGTTGGTATTAATATGCTATAGTAATTGCTAGAATCCAAGTAATTTCAAATGTTGGAAGTAGCATTGTGTTGAAACTCCACAAAGAATTTCATAAACTTTTTATGGAAACCAGAAATGCATTAGGGTCTCAGAAATTAGTAATGATTACTAAAATGAAAAAAAAAAAAAGAATGAAAAATATGCTTGTCTTCTGATCCTGGGAGTATTCTTTAGTGACCAGGATTATGACCAAGACTTAATCCTAAACAAGCAGTTAACTCACTAAATAAAGGAAATTATATTCCACATACTGATTTACTAAATTTAGGTCAGGAGTTTTATTGTCTGATTTTGTACCTAATCATTTCTGAAAGGTAATCAACTTAGTTTACTGTTATTTTTAGAATGAAGCACTGAAAAGTGAAGAAGGCTGCATTCCAAATGTCGCCCCAGACATCTGCATAGCATATAAACTGCACCTCGAGTGCAGCAGGCTAATCAACCTTGTGGACTGGTCAGAGGTAAGTGGAGGGAGAAGAGCAAACTGTGTATTTGTACACTATCCATGACACTTTCCTGGGATGTTTTTCTTAATGTCTTTTTTGGAAAGCATAAATCACCTCACACTTCAGAAATTTCTCCAAAATAGCAGCTTACTGTTCAACAGTCCCACTCCTAATCCCCTGCACTCTGATCCAAGCCAATGGTGCATTCATGGGATCAAATCCAAGATAACAGTAAGCAGAAGCTGAGCAGTTTAGATCAGTTTTGTTATTCCACAAAGTAAAAGTATATTAACTACCATTTCTCTTACAGCATAAACGAAAAAAAAAAACCATTAGAATAATTACACTAGCAATGAGGAAGCACAAGGAATAGTTGGCAAGGCCATGGACAGCTGTTGTTCTTATTTTAAGTAACGATTCTTTCCCTCCTCAGAATATTACAAAGTTAACTGTTGAAGGCCCTATTTTACAGATCTGTTGTCACCACTTAAAAATAATTGGCGGCCTCCAAGAAAAACAGGCATTTTGCTAGGGTAATGGAGGTTGGGAGTAGAAGATTCAGTGCGTCCTTTGCTTTTCAACTTTGATTAGTAATTTTTCTCTGCACATTTCTTCTCTGAAATAACATTCTGCAGGAACCACTCTATTATCTTTTAATGTGTATTTGATTTAAAGTGAGTATTAATATAGTTTTGAGAATCTGAAACTTGGTGTAATTGTTAAAAATGTGCCAGTTAGCAGCAGCAGTGCTTGACCTGGCTTCATATAGAGCCATCAAGGGCAATTAAAGATGTTTGGCAACAGTAGAGATTTTTATTTTCTTCTGTCTTCTCTCTCAAAAGGCTTTTGCAACAGTTGTGACAGCTGCTGAAAAAACAGATGCCAATTCTATAACCTCAGAAGAAAGGAATGACATTATTCAGTATCCTTTTAAAACCACTCTGCAATGTCCAAGTATATGTATAGAATGTTTATAATTTTCTAAGATCTACATTCGAGATTTATAAAGATGTGATGCAGCCAACCTTATTGATATTAACCATTCCATCCCAGAATGTTTCTAAATATTTAATCCAAACAATCTAAAATGAGGTCAAATATAAAATACTTGGTTTGAAACTTATAGCAAGATCATATTCCAAAATTCACCAAAAATATCCAAAACTGTCATTATTGAATTCTCTATTTTTATATGGTTATTAATGTACTTTCAGTTTTCATACTATCCAAAAAAAATTAGGTAAATATTAAGCACTTTCCAGTCATATCTTATTGACTGGATTTTAGTTACATGTAATGGTTTCCCTTAAGGGTTGTTTAATTTAGGAGTATATTTTGAACTATATTTCCATTTACTAATGTTTTAACATTGATATTTTAACCTCTTGTCAAAATACAACATGGCCCATTTCCTTAACTATATCTTCCAGTGCTCGGTTCATTAGAGCTGTTTCTGAACTGGAGCTTCTAGGATTTATAAAACCTACCAAACAGAAGACTGACCACGTGGCAAGGCTAACATGGGGAGGCTGTTAGAAAGCAAATGAATGAAGCCACAAGGATCACATTTAGTTAAAAGAAGAGAGAGACCAGTCATACTTACTTACCACTAGAGGACAAATGTATAATCCCCACATGATATTTAACCAGGAAGTAGACTGTTAATCCCAAACAGGACTATATCAAAACACTTTCGGCATACTTTGGAATCCAGTAACAAGCTTACATTGTAACTGAAACCTTTCTCACATTATCACTAATTTTCATATTAATAAAATGTTCTTGAACATAGTCTGTAAATGTAATAACTTTATTCAGGAGTATAAAGTATTTGCGGTTGATTTAATAGTACTCATTCCTACTCCAAGACATTTTGGAGACATGGGAAAATCTGAGTATGGACTGGATGTTCAATTAATTAAGGGAGTATTTTAAGTGAGATAATAGTTTCTAGTTATATAGGACTACCTTATTCTTAGAAGCTGCACTATGTATGTTCTTTGAAATAATTAAATATAAACATATAAACAAATATGGTACAGTAACTGTTCACTTTAAGTGTATTTATTGACTGTTTTCAGCTTGAATGTTCTCAATAAAAATGTGGGAATGAAGAAAATCCTTGAGTTTTGCTCTAAAGGTTATTATAAAGCAGAAAAAACAGGGTAATAGAGCTAGAGGGGGATTACAGGATTAAAAGATTTCTAATGGCACGTTTATTATGCTTATGGGAATGATCTAGGACAGCCATGGGCAAACTACGGCCCGTGATCCCTTTGAAATGAATAAAACTAAAAAAAAAAAAAAAAGACAGTACCCTTTTATGTAATGATGTTTACTTTGAATTTATATTAGTTCACACAAACATTTCATCCATGCTTTTGTTCCGGCCCTCCGGTCCAGTTTAAGAACCCATTGTGGCCCTCGAGTCAAAAAGTTTGCCCACCCCTGATCTAGGAAAAAGAAAACAGATGCAGGAGAGAGGACTGCTAGACTGGTCTTTTAATGAGAGGATTTTGGATCTAGTTTTTACCTAGAACGTAGGAACAATCTTTGGAGCCATGTCTGAGTAGATAGGGACAGGTTATTAGGTGCTTTAGCTGAATATTCATTTATTAATACCAATTACTGTATAATTTCAAAGGGAGTAGATAACCCAAATAAGATAATCACTTCCACCTAGGGAACATATTAAACAGATTCTAACAGTCCCCCCCTCATCTTCTAAAGCAGTCTCTGGGTTTAGAACATGGGATCTTTCCTAGTTCTCCACTTAATATTGTGATGCAAAAAAAAAAAAAAGTTTTCACTCCAATAAGTTTAATTAAAAAAATCCAGTTTTATATTTAATACTATGTGAAAACTTACATACTAAAAAAGAACATTCATTCATATTCTGATAAAATATATTCATAGTCGCTCCAGATTTTAACTTCCTACTTGCATTCTCCTAAAAATGCTATCCCACTATATCATTGGTTCTCAGCTGGGGGCTGTCTCCTCCCCCTACCCCTGGCATTTGGCAGTATCTGGAGGTACATTTTGATTGTCACAACAGGGGATTTGGGGGAGAATGCTACTGTTATGTAGTGGGAGAGGCCAGAGATGCTGCTAAATGTCCTATACTACACAGGATAACCCCGCAAAGAATCATCTGGCTCAACTTGATGTGTTGCAGTTGAGAATCTGTATTAGTCCATTAAAACCAGACAGAATCCCCCCTTCTACCCCCCTTATTGATGGCACCTTGTTATACCAGTGTTTCTCAAACATTTAATGGGCATATCAATTACCTGGAGATCTTGTGAAAGTTCTGTACCTCATTTTGGCCTTATTTTAAACAAAGAATTGGTAAAAGATAATCACTAAAGTTTTTATAAAGGATAAATAAGCATTTTGCTTTCTCTGACAAATTAGGTCATATATAAATCCTAGCTATACTAATAAGAGTAATGTGCAGATTAACTGTCACTCTGTGACAAATGGTGGCACCCATAGCCACAAAGATGGCGGCACTGGCTGGAGCCCCGGAGCAGGCAGGAGCAGACAGACACTTGGCTTCCTGTAAACCCGGGCCGGCCGCGAGAGCCGGCCTCTGGGTGGCAGCCACAGAGCCGGCTCCAAGGCAGGAGGCGGCGGTCAGAGCTAATGCCCGGGTCCCAGGTGCAGGAGGGAAGCCAGTGTGGCAGCCAGGGAAGGAAGGCCTATTCTTGCACACATCTTCGTGCATCAGGCCTCTAGTCCTATATAATAAAACCCTAATATGCAAATCCAACAAATGGAGGTCACTATGAAATGCACTGACCACCAGGGGGCAGATGCTCAATGTAGGAGCTGTCTCCTGGTGGTCAGTGCGCTCCCACAGGGGGAGCACCGCTCAGCCAGAAGGTGGGGCTCAGGACTGACAAGCGCAGTGGAGGTTGGGGGGAGCCTCTCCCTTTGCCAGCGGTAAGGAGCAAGAGGTCCTGGACTGCAAAAGACAAAGGCTGGGTTGACGGATGCCCCCCAGTGCATGAAATTTCATGCACCAGGTCTCTAGTGTATATATAAAATATCTCCTAGGCCATTTATGACTAGGATATGCTAATAAAATTCACAGAAGAACTCACTGAAGCATTTCCATTCATTTCATTATAGGAAAGCTTTGTTGAAAGTGACTTAAATGTGCTTTTGAAGTAAAACTTCCAAAGCTATTAAAACTGATCAATCATGTAGCCTTCTATCATGCAGTCAGTTATAAGCAATTTGGAATCAGACTCAGCTTTTGAAAATAGCACTCAAATCTTAGATTTGGTCAATGAAAATACTGATATTTAAGTCTTATCTTTTAAGTCAGATTAAATTGATGGTTCCTGGAAAATGCTTACACTTAAAACATTGATTTTATTCAAATACTACCCATCTGTACATTAAAAAACAAGCAGATTAGAAGTAAAGGTTTTATTCTTCCAACTAAATTCCAGTACTACAAGGGCAGTAAAACAATGATACACTGGGGGGCGGGGGAAATGCAGCAATAAACATTTGTTAAAAAGACTGATAGAATAAATAAAAACTACCAAAAAAAAAAGGAGAGAGAAAATCATATAAATCCATTTTGAAACCCCGAGAAGAAATGCCCTTCTCCTTCACTATTTCACAGGAAGCACTGTAGGCTATTTGCTTAATAATGTCCTGGGATTACATTCTAAATTATTAATAACTGGTTACAGCTTGTAGTGCACAATTAAAATCACACTAACTTCATCTGAAGTGTCATTCTACAGTTTTATTTACATAACCAGTGAAGGGCATGTTCTTAGAATACCAGCGCTAATCCTTTCAAACATATTAATATAAGAAGCCAAATTGTAATGATACAGCAAGTGAGACCACTGGTATTAATACAGGTAGCAAAGGTCCATATCCAGGTGGTACTGACATCAGGGAAATTTCCAAAACCAGTTGCTGCCTAAGAGTAATTGTCACTGACGAAAGCTTGAAATAACCTGTATTCACAGGGGGGTATTCGCATTGCTGCATGTCATAATTGGGACCTCTTGCAACAATTCAACAAGGAACAAGGCAGCCCACAAATGCAGAAAATGTGATTCATGAAACATCTAAAGGGGGAGAAAAGGAAAATTAGTGCAAAGTCCAATTCAAAATTCAAACATATACCAGATCTCTATTCCCAATATTGCTCCAGGTCAGCAATTTTCAACCATTTTCATCTCATGGCACACATAAACTAATTACTAAAATTCTGCAGCAGACCAAAAAAATATATTTTTGCCCACCAGACAAAAGTATAATTTTGATTCATTCACACCCAATGGCTGCTGTTTTTATCTGACAATCTAAGGGGAAAGGTCAGTGCCCCTGACTAGTCAGGTATTCCATGTTTTAAAAATTCAGCACACTGGTTAAAAAAATCACTGCCCTACATACTTAAATAAAAAATAAGCCTTAGTAAAATGTCCTATTTCCACCAGGGTTTTTCCACCATTTTCTGTTTAATTCTCTTCTTAAATATGAAGATAATTATAATAAATGTCTTCTTAAAAGATTGTCTTGTTTTCAGCTTGAAAACAATACTTACAACTAGCAGGCTGTTCTCCATATCGTCGCATTATTTGATCATGCGTAAACTTCACAAATGCATCATATTGTTCTATAAATAAAGGTATATATGAATTACATGGCTTGTAAATGTCCTCTGTAATAAATTAGAGCCAGATAAACTGAAAAGTCCAGTATGTATAGTGAAACAATTCTAAGTTGGCACTTAATCAGACACATAACCTCAGTAATAATGATAATGTATCATATAAAAATCCACATTTTAGTCCACAGCACAAGACCATGTATAGGCTGGGTAGGGCATATTTCTTAACCTATTAAAAATAAAGGGTTTGAAATAAAAAGATGTCTTTCTACTCTGAAATTATATTGTCTATTAAATGGCAAATTTACTGCAACGAGAGAAAATAAGACAACACTTAACAACCCAGGAATGTGTCCTGACTGGGAATTGAGCCAGGGACCTCCTGGTTCCATAGGTCTATGCTCAACCCATAGAGTCACAACAGCCAGACTATATTAGCACCTTGATTTAAATCCTTAAGAATCAAAAAGCTTATAATATTGTTATCCCATAAAATCTGCATAAAAATGGGGGTGGGAGGATTCTGATTATGTTACCACATGTAACACATTGTCTTTATTGCAAATTTTACCAAAATATATATATATATATATATATATATATATATATATTTTGATAATTAAGACTGCAGCAGCCCAGCCAGTGTGACTAAGTGGCTGAGCGTCAACCCAGGAACCAAGAGGTCATGGTTCGATTTCTGGTCAGGGCAAACACTCAGGTCGCCGGCTCCAATCCCCATTATGGGGCGTGCAGGAGGCAGCCAATCTATGATGTTCCTCTCTCATAGATGTTTCTATCTCTCTATCCCTCTCCTTTTCTCTAAAAATCAATGAGCGCATACTTAAAAAACAAAAGGCTACAGCAGCTTGATACTCTAAATTGATGTGCAATACTCACTAGATTATTTCAAGTTTCTAGTCAAAGTTGATGGCAAAGTTATCATGAAAGAAATAAAGCCCAAAAATCCAACCAAATTTGTATCAGAAAAAATAAATCTAGTTCATTAATATTGGTGCTGATCTACATGGCTAACAAATACCACTATTTCTTGAAGTTACTGAGGGCCATGAGCTACAGAAAGATGCATTTCCTTTCTTGAACTGAAATTCTCTGGTTCTTAGAAAACATTATACCAGTGTATACAGAAAGGAGTAATTTAATTGACATGAAGTATAATTTGGAAATAATGCATTTCTTAAGGTGAGTTTCTGGGAGACTAAATAAACTCATACCTGCAAGTTTTGTGTTCAGTATTTCTTCATACTCTTCTCGAACTTTCTCTTCACGTTCTTTCAACAAACGTTCACAGATCATCCCAACCTGCCGTAGAGTGAATAAGGGCTGTTCTTTTTTTAAAGGTGAGGCTGTTGCAGATGAAGTCCCTATGTATAACATGAAGAACAAAGAAAAGCAACTGATTTAGGGCTGCCATAGAAAAGCGTCTTGTAATGGAAGAGGTCTCATTTGAATCTTTTGCTGTAATTGGAAAAACAGAAAGATGAATGCAATCATATATCAGAGGAAAAGTCTGAAGATGAGTGGAGAAAACTATAAAATACAAACAAAGTTTAATAAAGTTTTTTTTTTTTTAGTGATATTAGCTAGGAGACCACTTTGTAAAAATAAATACTGAGAATATATTGTTAATATTCAGTATTAAATTTAATGGATCAGAGTCCTTAAAGATTATTGATCTAAAAAGCCACTTGGCATAACCAGATAGTTATGCTTGATACAAAAGATTTCTTTCATCAGCCCTGGCTAGGTGGCTCACTTGGTTGGCGTGTTGTCCTGTATACCAAAAGGCTGTGGGTTGCATTCCTGGTTGGGGCATGTGTGAGAGGCAACTGATCGATGTCTCTCTGTCTCTCTGTCTCTGTCTCTCTGTCTCTCTCTCCCTCTCCCTCTCTCCCTCCCTCCCTCTCTCCCTCCCCCCACCCCCCTCTCTCCAAATCAATGAAAATATATCCTGGGGTGAAGATTAAAGAAAAAAAAAGATTTTTAAGAATGTATTCCTCTTAAGGCAATTTTATTTTCAAAAAATATCATTCCTCATGTCTTAAAAAGAACATCTAAAATTAATCTTTTTGAGAACTCAGAACTGATGAGCATCCATTATAACATTGCTGCAAGCATTTTATGCACACAAATACATAGATTTGCTATCAACAGTTTTTCCTGCTATGTGTATCTGTTCCTGTTGTAGCCTCAATTCCTCTTTTCATTTGCTCCTTATAATCTGTATGACTGAGACCAGTTAACTAACTGCTCCTTAGAGCTATGTCTATAGCAAGAATAAAGTATCCCAGAACTTTATTTATACCACCTAAAGTAATGCATAACTACACTAAGGCTATGTTTATTTACTTTCAAATTCCCAGCTTTGTTAGTTGAACCTGACAGTTAATTGATCTATGAAATAAACAGACTAATGAATGATTATGATCTTCATCCTCTGATACAGTCTAGTCCAGTGATGGCGAACCTTTTGAGCTCGGCGTGTCAGCATTTTGAAAAACCCTAACTTAACTCTGGTGCCGTGTCACATATAGAAATTTTTTGATATCTGCAACCATAGTAAAACAAAGATTTATATTTTTGATATTTATTTTATATATTTAAATGCCATTTAACAAAGAAAAATCTACCAAAAAAATGAGTTCGCATGTCACCTCTGACACGCGTGTTATAGGTTCGCCATCACTGGTAGTCTCTACACTTACCTCCTCGTTCTACATTTTCACCCACTTATACCTGGCCTCCCAAATTGGCAGGAGTGCTGCAGAATTTAGTTTTGAATAAGTTTATGTTTCCTAATCTAATTTTATTTCACTGTTTTTACAGCCTTTGAATGTTTTTTTTTTTTTCTTTTCAATTCTACCAGATTTTCCTATCCCGGCTGGGAGGGGAGAGAAAGAAGGCAGGCAACTATTGTCACAAGAAAAACTATTTTGCTGAGAAGTTTACTAAAGCTAAGAGCCACTTTTGATGGCTTTTTCAGTAAGAAGCTTTACTTCCCCTTCATTTCAAATAGCCTTCATTTTTCTGCTCTTTTTAAAAAATGTTTTTGCAAACTACTCCCCCCAACTAAAAGGTAGGTATAAAACAACACTGGATTAAAACAATACATGTTTAGGAATCTATCCTAACAGGACAAGTACATGAGGGTATATGTACAAAAGATAAATTTTTGTAAATACTATATAGCAGAAATTCTGAGTCTAATTCATTAATGGTTTGATAATCGTGGGAAATCCATAAAATGGCATAGTATTCAGCTATGGCAAAGTACGTATATACCTAACAGAGAAGCACGTGGTATACTGTTACTTTTTTTTAAATGGAGGCTTCAAATCATAGCATTTGCTTATTTTTGTACCATATTTTTTAAGTGATCATGCATTACCTGAATAAATGTTGTGGGGTTTTTTTTTTAATCAAGGGTAGAAATAGGAGCTTAAGCGTCTAACGGATTATTTTTTCCTATACTAAATAACATTGCCTTTCACTTAGTTTATTATTACCTGGCGAAGCTGGTCCACTGAGGAGAAATGCATTTGGCTGTGCATCAGAAGTACAACATGGATCCGTCTGTTGAAAACTAGTTTCTAAATGTCTTCTCTTCTGCATGCGTTTATACTCTTGTTTTATGTTGTACAGAATTTGTTCTAAAAGAAAAAAGTTAAAAGTTGGCAAGATAAAAACTTTCAAGTTTTTAAAAAAGCGTTTATATCAATTAGCTTATGGTAAAAATTGGTTTTGTTATATGTCATTTCACTGAATGTCACAGAACCTGTCAATGATATAAAGTGAGGACTTACTGTACATCTTTAAGAAGTTAGTAATTCCAATCCAAAGCCAAACAAAAATTAAAAGTGAGAATTGTCATTCAGCAAAATGACAGAATACATGGGAACTTAATTATCACATATTAAATGGTAATAGCCATTTAATGGTAAAAGCTCAACAGAACCTATGACAATTAAGGCATTAACAGCAAACTTTTGTTCTGAATATTTGGAGTAAAAACCCATGTAAAATGCTTGGTATGTCACAGGTAATTAGTTAGAATCACTATACCATGGTGCCATTATCTTCAACCATAACCATGGAAACAGGGATAAAATTTATCAAGCATATCCCTAAGGTGAGTATGATTCACTTTAGAACAATTTCCAATTCAAAATAGTTACTATTTAGCCTCTCCAGAAAACCCTTTCTTGAGGTTCCAATGTCCCTCCTAACAGACTTTCTCACAACCACCACAGCCCCTAAATCAATAGGCTACCCATCTGAAACAACAGGTCTTTTTATAACATCATTTCATTGAATGTTTTAAAACAACATTGATGAGAATCAATTAGCCATGGTAAAACTAGTTTAGTTGTACTTCAATGATGTGAAGTGAGGACTTACTGTACATCCCAAAAGTTAATAATGCCAATCCAAAGCAAAATTAAACAAAAATTAAAAGTTATGGTAACTAAGAGGCAATAATATGATCCATAAATATAACAGAGTGTAACTATCAATTATACAATGATGGATTAATTTAAATATGAACTAAAAACTCACTGAAGGCTAGCAATTTTTATAAGATAAGAATGATCCTTTAAAAAATATTTCAGACTGGTGGTTTTCTTAGGTATATATTTAATTTTCTTTTCTCACTTTATATTGTTTCCTGGTAAGTGTCCTTTTAGGGCTTTTGAGAGATAGACTAAGCAGACATCAATCACTCCTTTGAACATTATAGATTATGCCATTTCATTATTTTAACTGAAAAAAGGGGGAAGAAAAATTGCGAGAGATATACTCAGTGAAGATTTCATTTATGTAAATTTTGTGTGCAAACAAACCTGTTTACATATAGATGAATGTGCAGTGTAAGTACAAAAATAACACTTTGGAATAATTAACTTTTAGGGTAGTTGTGTGAGGGATGCTTTAGCTTTATTTTTCACAATATTAACATTTGTTTATGTCAACGTTATTTTCAGTCTTGATCCATTTATTTGCAATAGTTTATAATTTAAAATCAAAGTTACCAGTGAAATAAAATGGCTGTCTATTTGAACAGTTAAGCACCTTAATAGAAATGGGTTTCCTAAGATTCACATGTGTCCATTAAAACTGGTGTAACATCCTATACCAACCAGGACAAGCTCAAGTATCCTTATTTTTTAAGGATATTGCTACTTTCAGTAGCAATATTGTAAAAGGTTTCAAAGTTACGATGGTTTAGTCTCATTCATTTTTTATTTTCTGCTGAAAGCTAACATCATCGCCATCAAAAGTGCCATTCAAAGCATCCTAAAGTTTATTCACAACCAGAGATTTCAAATGTACTAGGCACAGAGTAACCTGACCTTAACATCTCTTATATGATTTATTCTTTGATCACCACACAACTGTTCTCACAGTACTTAGTCTTCCTTTTGTTTCACAAAGTCAACAAAAGCATAACTAAAATGTACCAAAAGAATAGTTATAACAAGCAATTTGTTACTTTAATACTCTCAAAAAATATCTAGCCTGGGATTAAGATATGGTAAAATTTATCCTGGCCAGGTGGCTCAGTTGGTTGGAGCATAGTCTCATACACCAAAAAGGTTGGAGGGTTCCAATACCATCAGGGAGCTAACAAAAGGCAAACCAATCAATGTTTCTCTCCCAGCCTCTTCCTCTTTCTAAAATCAATCAACATATCCTCAGGTGAGGATTAAAAAAAAAAAAAAGAAGATACGGTCAAACTTTTAAAATTTTAGCTTTATAAACGTCCATACCATCTTAAGAAGAATCAAACAAGCTAAGGATTTTTTAAAATATAATTTACAAACTAGTTCACCAATTTAAATGTACTACTAGTACATCTAACAGGATGCAACTATGTCATCTAAGCTTCAATGTGCCCTCAAATGCTCTAATACTGGTAACATGTGAATTAACTTAACCAAGACCTTAGCAACACAAATAGCAAAAGGCTAATAACTGCAAGCCTAAAACTTAATCCTCCATCTCAGTTCAGAGTGAAAGCAATTTTGAGCTGGTAACTCAATTTCCCTAGATTCAATTTAATACCACAACACACATAGTAAGCTCAGCCTAGATATTTGTCTGACTTAAGTTGCTTTCATACCAGCTGCATAAAGACCTTCCATATATCAATAAAGTACCTATGTCCACTTAATCATAAGCTACTTAAATCTAGCCATCTCTTAGCAAACTAGCAAATGACATTTTATTCTAAGTACATGTAACATCTGACATTGTTTTGCCAACACAATTTGCAGTCCATTAAAGAAAAAGTCAAAGCTTCACTTACACGATCAGTTAGTTTGCACATTTGAGTTTTAATCATGCAGCTTTCATACTTGACCAGGAAAAATAGATTGAATTTGAAGTAAATCACTTACTAGTAAAATATGTAGTTACCTTCATGACAATCTACCACAACAAATGGCTGTATATCGCTTTTCAAAAATCCTACATCACTCTTTTATGAATACTGCTAAGACTTTCTTTTTTCCACTGTACTAGATTAAGTAATAATCAGTATTACTAAATAATCAGTATTACTAAATTCTATGACTATAGCTTTTCATTCCCAAATCTAGTAAATGACATTGAGATTGTGAATAAAATTCCCCTCCTTTAACAGGTAGTATGAGATTATCAATGAGACAACACTTACTCCTTTGGGATATTAAAAGAGAAAAACAAACAGAAACAAAACAAAACAAAAAAATCCCAGGTAAATGTGAAAAGAAAAAGCCCGAGTTGATGAGGGTAAGAGAAATAGCATTAAGATGGGACTGAGAGCAAAAGGAGAAATACGGAATTAGAAGCAACTAAAAATGTGTTTAGAGGGGAAAAAAAATTGTAGGAGGGGAGGAATCAAGTATCTTTTTCTAGAGTAGAGGCCACAAAATGTCTAAACATCTGTGATACTAAACTTTTGGTCTGGACTTGTATAGACTTACTAGTTTTCCTACTGACATCATTAATAGATCAAACTCTAAGTTTCATTAACTGTTTTAAGTGTAGAATAATACCCTTTTTATCACATAGTGTAATAATTTTTCTATGGCATATCTTTGAAAACACACAGTGAAAGTTCATTTAGACAGATGACTCCAACAGTGGGACTAAAATAATAAAATAAATCTTGAAAGTCTGTCAGCTCCAGGAAGGAACACAAAGCTAATGGAAAGCCTATACACAAGTACAGAAAACCTGCAGTAGCCATTAAAACCTAAAACTAAGAAAATGTTCCAAATTAAGACCAAATCTAAAGCTTTGAACTATATACTAGGCATGTCATGCCTACTTTATAAATTAAAACACTCAATTAACAGTTGCTATGGAGACCCATTTTTGGTAAATCAATTATTTTCCCATGATCATCTGTTCAGAAACTAACAGTTCTCACACTCTCCTTGAAGGAATCCTTGAGAACAATGTTCTTATCCAGCCAAGAGCTATGTAAGTAAAAAGAATGTGCTGATGCTGTTTTTAATTCACTTTAAAATTATTGCTATGTCAAAGGGACCTGAAACCAAATTTTAACCCAAAAATTGTAAAGTTATATCTACAGTCTTAACTTCTACTTGGATCAGCATGAATCCTAACAAGCGTAATATAGTTGCACACAATTATATAACATTAGGGTATTATTTACAGTTCTTTTAAAAAAAAGTACATTAATAATATTTTAATGTATAAGCAGCATTCATTGGTTTCCTACAGGAGGAAGAAAAACTATAATCATTACAGGTCAAATTCTATTATTTCACTGGTACTATAATAGCCATTGAGTATTTTTTTTTAAATGACTCAATCTGTTAAAACCCTGCCAGGCCTAAGTATAAATTTCACAAATTAACTGCACAATGGGAGTCACTAATGCAAGGAGTCCAACAATCCTCAACCAGCAGATGTCTCTTCCCTGATATCCAAGAAGCTTCATACCTCTATTTTATATTACACTAGATAGATTCTAAAGGGGTATGTTAATCCTGTTGCTTTTGCTGTTCAGCTCTTTACTATCTGCAAGTATCTCTTCAAATAGCTTACAAACTAGAAAAATACAGAGTAATAAGAATAAAAAAGCAGTCTTATCCAAAAAAATGGATAAGAGAAGGGGTAAAGTGAACCATCCAAATCTAAATCCTCAAGCATGCATGTTACAGAAGCTTTGATTCCAATTTACCATGGCCATCATAAGGTAAGCCTTGGAAGGACAGACAGCACAATCAACCTGAAGAACAAACCAGTCTTCTACAACAAGTTATTAGGACACCCAAATCACACATACATTGCTATAGCATACCTGGAAACCAGGTTGCAAACTGATGATTGGCAGACTAAAGACATGTCTGGCTTGAATACTTAAAACAAGTATGAACTTGTGGCTGTCATTTAAAAGTTGGGTATTTTACATTAAAAGTCAGGTTTTTGGCTATGTTGGGGTGAGAGAGGAATTGGATATGTGGTAAAATTCAGCTAAGAATAGCTGCTACCTTTTGGGCATAAGTTCTCAAGAGCTTTTAAACTTCAAATGAATACATAAATCACCTAGGGATTTTTTTTTTTTTAATGAAGACAGGAATGGAGCCTCAGATTCTGCATTTTTAATAAATTTCCAGGTGATGCTGCTGATCAATAGCAAGGTTGGAACTCACTGGTTCCCACAAATTTTATGGGAATTAAACTTTCTATCCAATTAAAAAGTGGTTGGTTTATTTTTTTATTGGCCATACCAGGAAATGGAGAGAAGAAAAGTAGTAACAACAGAAATTATTACAAGTATAAATATAGGTAAGGTGTACTAAATACACTTTGCTACCCTCACTTGCATAGCTATTCTAGTTCAATGGTAGACATGCCCTCCTCCCCAGCAGGAAAGTATCCTGTAAATCAACTTGAACTTGATTGGATCTACTTCAGGAGACTCATTACATGACATTAACATACACATACCTATTCATTTTTCCTAACACACCTTTCTTAAAATCCATGTTCATTATGTAATCGATAGTGAATGAATGCATGTGCTTTTATTTCTGCTTTAAAAAAGCAATTAAGACTCTCACACCAGAAGGTACTGATTAGAAGCCCACAGACATCTTGTTTATCCCCTATATACTGTAAATTAGTAATGAACATTTAAAAGTCAACATATTTCACAATAATTGTGACTTCTAGAAGGAAGGAAGGCTACTAAGAAGATATGACAATAAAAAGGTCCAAATGCTCAATGGCCCAAACTGAGAGAAATGGTCTGAACTAAAGATATAAATTAAAGAGTTATCTATGAAGAGATAACTAAAGTCTGAAACATGAAATGTGACTGCTTAGGGACTATGAAGCTAGACAAAGTGGAGCTGAATCTAGAACTAAGGAACTCCTAAGTTTAGTGGCCACATGAAGACAGAAAACAGCCAGAGAGAAATGGAAGAAAACAGTATTGTCACAGAAGGGAAGAAAAAAAGTATTTCAAAAAGGGAATAAGTCTGCAGTGTGCTGTAAGAAAGGTCAAACAAGAAGAGGATTCACAGTGTGCCATGAAAGTCATTGGTGACTTGACAAGAGCTGTTTGAGGCACAACTATATTTGGAATGAGTTGAGAACCCAAGAAATGGAAGCAAATAGCGACTACCTGAAAGCTTTTCGAATTAGATTTTGAAGTGGAGGACTCTGGATCACTGCTGAAGGAAAATGAGGATGTTTTAGTTACTTTATAATGGGAAATTAAAGCAAAGGTCTGGTTGGGAGAGAAAAATAGTTGAGGAAATAGTTCCTTTGGAGAGAAGTGGGACCCTTCCCTTCACTGTGTCAAGTGCTTTAATGATCTCACTTAATTTTCCTCAATGATACTAAAGGGGAAACAAGATAGGCACAAATGTTGGTAGTGTTGGTATGGGGGAAAAATGAAGTCTGCCATACGATGGCTTCTATTTTTTTCTGTGAAATACAAGACAAGGTTATTCACTAAAATAGCAGGATTGCTGGACAGTGTAAAATGTCACATTTGAGGTTGCTCTGTTGTGACTGTTTTCAGCACTCAGGGACAGACAGGAAAGCTCAACCCTAATAACAACTCTAGAAGGGAGATACTATCACCATGTGCATAATTTGAAATTTTGCTTTAACGTCAGCTGTATTATGGCAGAGCCAATCCTGATCTCTGGGCCTACACTCTTAATATCCACTCCCCTCTCCAGTATTGTACTACTAGACCTAGCCAGCATTCTACAATCACCTGAAGCTACAATAAGTCACAATAAAGAAAGTTAATTTTTAAAAAACCACATAGGATGCCAGTTATAAGAGGGACTAGAGGCCCGGTGCATGAAATTTGTGCATGGGTGCGGTCCCTAGGCCTGGCCAGTGATTGAAGCACGAGCGTCTGGTGTGGAAGGGCAGGTCCCAGCTGACCTCTGGGCAGCACCTGGGCCCCCAGGCACCGCCCCTCTGCCTGAATCATGGTGCCCAGGTCCCCACTAGGAGATGCAGTGAGCGCGGTGGGCCAGGGCACAGCATGGGCCTCTGGGCCACCCAGAGGTGCCATGCGGAAGCCAGGCGGGCAGCATGCTCTCTCCTGGCCAGCCCCACAGACCGGCTCCTGCGGGGCCCAGCTCACCTAGAAAAGGTGCGCAGGTGCAGGACGGGCTCCTTGCAGGCACCCGGCACCTGAGTGTGGGGCTTCCCAGCATGTAAGCCCTGGCCTCCCGGTGGATGGTAGCAGGGGGAGTGAGAGCAAGTTCAGCAGACACCCTACACTCTCACCACACCTCCGTCCCCATCACCCCTCCTCCCCACTGGTAGCCGGTGAGAGGTCACAGCACCCCCTCCCAGGCGCCGTGGGAGGTTGGTCACCACCACCCACCCCCAGGTCCCCATCCCAGCCTGGGGCCCAGCCCCCTGCCTGGCTCCCTCAGCACCTGGGAGCCAGGTGGCGGCCCCACCCCCCACTGCCACAGTCTGTGGGGGGATTGGTGGGGTGATGGGGCCCCGCTCACACCCACCTTGGCCTGGCGACACCTGCTCCACTATCCTGCAGCAGTCCCGCTCTCGTTGGGGCCCACCAGGGCCAGCAGTGCCTCCACTGCAGCATCGCTGATGCCCGCCATGTTCCACACCCCTCGTGGTCAGCGCATGCCATTGCAAGTGGTGGAACTCCCAGCCGAACAACCGCCCAAGGGGACAATCTGCATATTAGGCTTTTATTATATAGGATCACTACATGTATCATTGCTACATCATACCCTGAAACTTCAAACTTTGCAACTCTTAAGAAGGTAGTAACCAAAACAGAGCATAATTCTCATCTACCTAGAACTCTGAAACAACGATCACTGGCTATAACAGATTGTAAGAAATCTTTGTTACATTCAGATATTTACTTAAAGGATGCTTTAAGAGTCTCTAAACTGTCTCCTCTCAGGATAAGCACCTATACCAGAATGTTTTATTGGTATTTTAAAAGTGAGGAAGTATTCTAAATTGGCAGATCAGCATTGCCATGCAGTACTGATTACAATGCCAGCCTCTGATAATGTACTATTTTCACCATGGGCCATGGATGGGTGGTTACAGTGAGCATCAGGTTCCCCTGTTCTGTCATAGCAACCTAAAACCTCCTATACTTTACTAGTAAACCAATTATACACTTAGCAAAGTTTTGCTCCAGAGAATACGTCAGCACTAGAAACAAGGCAATCCTCTATAACAATTAAAAGGCAAACTCCAAGGACAACAATGTTTTTAAAAATTTGCTTTCTGCAAATTTTCAAATTCCACTCTATGTTTTGTTCTTCGATTGCTAAATCAATGCAACAATACTTTTTTTTAAAGAAACTAAAGAAAATCAATTCTCCCAGGTCCCTCCCTCCAACCTTCCCTTTTAGTTTGATTTCTGGAGGTGTTTTTTAAGAATTAACATTAATGAAAATGAATGCTAAAGTCAAACTACACATCATACTTTGAAGCAATTTCAGAAATAGCCAATAAACAAGGTTCAACACTCACCTAAAAAGAGTAACTTATTCTTTAAGGTTTCAAAAGTAGTAAACCTGTGATTTAATCGAGTAACCCAATTTCAAGACTTAGGCTGCCAAAGGTGAAAATACTAACGCTAATGCGGATAAGCATTATTAAAGCGGAATTAAAGATGTGATAAAGTATAAACACTATAGTATTTTTATTCAAGTTTAGCTAGCTAATAAAGTATTAGCAGTGGTGGCTTTATCAGCCCCTCCAGAGACTGTCTTTTCTTTGCCCAAACAGCACAGTATCTGGAATGCAAGTGGGGCTGTTAAAAGCTAGAGCAAGTGACTTCTAGAGTAAGTATTTAGACTTTTTAAAGAATGTTGTGTAAAAGCTTGTACTTACATAGACCTAGAAATTAAAATTTAAGTCAAATCCAAAAATTATATCAATGGAAAGACTACAATTTTAATAAAATAAAAATATTGCAAATCACTAGTTCATGTCAGAATGATCTGACCTATGATGAATGTGGCAAAAACTCATGACTTATGATTTTTAAAAAGAGGAAGAAATTAAGTTATACTCCAAGACGAACTACAAGTATATTTATTATGAGCTGTTTTTCTAGTAGTAGAATGTTAAAAACCATTACCACCATCCCCCAAAAGCTTATTATCTCAGGAAGACTACACAATCTGGCATACTTGCAAAATTCTGATCAAAAGACCCAAAATAAATATCAAAGCTGACAACTTGACATACACTAGAATTTTAATTTATCTTCAAAGATAATCTCCCTGCTTAATATAGCTGGCAACATCTTAACACATGAGAATATTTTTGTATCTTAATATAATTCAATTATTTTAGAAAAGATTAGAACTTCATAATACAAAATATTTTCTCCTAAAAATCATGTAAAATCTTTAAAAATGTGTTTCTTCAAATGAGCCAATCTCTGAAAATCGTAAAATATTTGTAAATGGAGCTATTCCAAACATTAGAACCATGCTTGCTTCGGCAGCACATATACTAAAACTGGAACTATACAGAGGAGATTAGCATGGCCCCTGCACAAGGATGACACACAAATTCGTGAAGCGTTCCATTAAAAAAAAAAAAATTAGAATGCACATAATCCATGTTTACCATTATCCAGAAAGATGAGGGAATACTAAGTATACTTCAAATGCCTAAGAAAAAGTCCCATTTAAAGTCTTAAAGGAATTGCTATATTTATTATGACTACCCATTTTGTTGCATCACAATTTAAAATAATATATATAATCACAAAGTATAACTATATTGTCCCAAAAGTCTTTAAAAATTGGTACAGAATGAGGGGTAAAACTGAAATTACATTAAAAAACAGCTTCAGTATCTCTAAGAACCTTGGGAAATGCCAAGGCTTGATTAATTCATAAATATTTTAAACTTTGTGATTATGAGGGCAGAAAATATTAAGTTTGGGATTATTTTCGAATTATACAAGACCCATGTGACCACCCACCTCAAAATCCAGGTTAACAAATCCTGTTAACAAGTCTCATTGCTACAAGGCTGCTACTGATGGATCACATTTCTCAGGTGTGTTTGTTTATAAGCTGAGAAATGTTAAGCCAAGTTCTAGAATCCCTACACTCAGCAATAAAATTAAAGATAAATCTCTTTAACTAAATTCATTTGTGAAGACCTCTTTACCATCTGCAGATGCCAGACTGATTCATATAGGCTCCAACAAGTATTTGCCCTTCATACCTTTTTGAAAGTAGGTAGTCTTCTCAGAGGACAGAAATTCACTGTGGTTTCACATATTCATAGAGAACATACTGTGAGTCACAGTACTAGCAGTGTTAAGGCCAAGACTGCAGGGACCACAAGTTGCTGGTTAGTTCAGTTATAAGTATTTGAAAAGACTCACCACCCCCAGCACCATTATCTAGTTTCATAAGCCAACTATCCAAGAGGTCCAAACTTACTGTAACCCATATTCTGAAGGAGAATCAAAAGTTTCTTTTTAAATAAGAAAAATACACAAAACTGGGCACTTCCTCTGAATCTCTTATTCTCAACCTCTCAAAACAAAAGCATTGCTATCATTGTCTTCCTGGGTCTACCTACACACTTAGGAAAGACCTATGAAAAATACAGTATATTCTTTTTCCCATAATGTCATTCAAGGACAGAGAAATTATTCTCCTTTACATCTCAGATTATATCTTGGTGGCAACCATGGTAGCTAGTAGCATCTATATCTAAAGGGCTAACTGCTCTCTGATCTAGCCATGTTTACCCAATGTGTTTCTGTGCTAAAGTTAGGCTTTATTTTTCTACTTTCAAAACATAATAGCTTGCCAAAACCGGTTTGGCTCAGTGGATAGAGCATCGGCCTGCAGACTGAAAGGTCCCGGGTTCGATTCCGGTCAAGGGCATGTACCTGGGTTGCGGGCACATCCCCAGTAGGAGATGTGCAGGAGGCAGCTGATCGATGTTTCTCTCTCATCGATGTTTCTAACTCTCTATCCCTCTCCCTTCCTCTCTGTAAAAAAATCAATAAAATATATTTTTTAAAAGAAACATAATAGCTCAATAATGAATACAACTGCATTCTGCTTTTAATGGCCATAAGCTTACAGGATTCTTAAATGCATAATTCATAGAATTATAAAATAAATGAAGCTACACACATAGTCCTAAATAATATACAGGCTTAAAATCCCAAGTACAAAGACCATTAAAAACTGTTTATTTGCCAAATCCACTGAGAAAGTAGAAGCAACTTAACAGCTGTCTAAATAACCACAAAATATTAAAAACACTTCTGGTTCAATATAAATGACATCTGAAGTGAAATGCTGCCTCCTCCAACAGAATCTCATTTGTTTGCCTAGAACCTACATTTATACTTCATTTAAGCCAGCTGGTGTCTCTGTTTGCAGGCATGCATCAATGCAAACCCTTCCCCATTCACAAGCTGCAATTTCCATTTTTAATGGCAGGTTTCCAGCAAATACAATGAGTCCTTACAGTGGAATTTAACTCTTCATCCAACTCAATTCCTAAGGCAGACTAGAACAATGGTAACAAAACAATGTGTACAAAAGTGCCTGGAAACTCACAAAATAGGCTGACATTTACAGAAGGATCTTTTCAACCAGACAATTCATTCATTCACTACATAATTATGAAAAACATTGTGCTGGATTTGACTGACAGACTTTTATAATGTTGCATAATATTTTGGTTTTATTAAAACAATTTTGTTCTTGGGAATATCATAACGATCTTTTGGCTAAATAGAATATTCTAAGATGTTTCAAAAACCAAGTGAGAAAGGTAGAAACCTTTGACTCTGTTTTCAACTAACTTACCATGAGTGCTGACATAGCTATTATAGACCTTCATTTACCCAATTACCGTCAATGCTTCCTCTCCTCTCCTCTCCTCATTCAATTTTCCCCTTTCACATACACAGTATCTTAAACTGCTGACACTCTAGACCAGGGATAGGCAAAACTTTTCTGTAAAGGACCAGACAAAATATTTGAGCTTTGGGAAAACACACACACACACCATCTGTATGAAAAGTGATAAAGCAAAAGTTATATTCATGTAATAAATAGACACCAAACTAAGGAAATATGGCAATTTAAGTGGTATAGCTTTAGTCAAGGTACATAGATGGCAATGCCATAAAAAAGTCTATCTCTGCTGCAGCCACCCCCATTTTAAAAGTTACCCTAATTAAAAAAACCTGTCACAACTACTCAACCTCTGCTGTGATAACCTGCAATAAACAATACTTAAAAAAAAAAAAAAAAAGAACAGGCTGTGTTCCAATAAAACTTTATTTGCCAGCCCTTTCCTTTTTCCTGGTATGAGGTTGCAACAGTTTGGAAAACATTGATTTAAATAATAGTCGTCAAGTCAAACTTTGGAATCACCTTCCTGGGATGAGTAAAATAAACTAGGGTTTAAAACAGATGTCCACTTTTCTGAAACTACTAGTAAAGCCACAACATGACTTCAGCTACACATCAAAAGACATTAAGTAGCCAAAGAACAATGATAATGATTAATTATATAAATGCTCTGAATTGTTTAAATTATATTTGAATTCACAGAAATGAAAGGAAAACAAAGAGTTTCTGCAGATCCCAATCTCAATTTGGTAAGTCACTTTCCATTTCCAATCCTAGTCACTTAATTTCAGCTAAGGATATATGGATATTCACTTTTGTAAAGCTTAAGAATCACCACTGTTAAAAAGAGAAATCTAAATATTAGGTGGTTGGAAAGTTATTTCCAAGTTTGGTGACCACAAAACTGGGAAGCTCTTTGATACCTGCACAACACTGCAGCTCCCATTATGACATTATTACAAAAACCACACAAGAGCATACCCCAAACCGGCCATGAAAACACACAAGGCCAAATTACATGTAAAATGTTATCCAAAATTAGAAAACGCAAATTTTAGCAATTCAAAACTTTAGCAATTTTAGCTGCTTTTTTCAAGGCAACCTTTTATGTTAATATTCAAATTAGTCGTAATAGGTAAATAACTATTAGCAAACAATAAAATTCAATTACGGTGTGATTTTACAGTTCAGGGTATGATCAAACTTCAGATGTCAAAAACACCTTGAAGAACAGAAGACAGCAATAGTTTGGAAAATGTATTTGAATCAGCAGGCTTACGCAATTTCAATCGTTTTACTATCCACTTAATTGAAATTTGAGATAATGTGAAGCAAATGCATTAGCCAATGCTACAAATATATCAATGAAACAGCAAATTTGCCAAGGATCACAATTCTTTCTGAGTAAGTTCCTTTTAAAGTGAGGACAAATGTTGTAACTCCTGGCGGTTTACCATATTATGTGCTCAAGACTATTTCAGCATTAAGATATACTTTAACTCCCAAACCTAACACTGCATTAATTCACCCTGTGGACTAAAATTTATTGCTGGTTACCTAGAGCTATTTTTAAGTGGCCTAATTAGTTAAGTACAGGTTCCATGGTATCATTTCAATTTCCAATGATTTTACTAAAGAGTCAAACTCTAAAAATAATGTTCAGCACTAGGAGCCCATTCTTGTTTCTTTTTTAATGTAAAGCCTAACAATAAGTCAATAAATGCCTTTACATAGAAGACAGCTTAGGTGTGGTCACTAATAAAAGTGGAAATTCTCTGAAAATTCACTACAAGATAGTATATATACTCAAGTTAGATAAAATATTTAATAGAAAAAAGGAAGCCCCATATTATTTAGAAAAGGACATTTAAACTAAGTCGATTCCAAATGGAAGTGACTAAACATGGTGATATATACTACCCACAGATTTTTTTTTTTAAGCTCAAGGTAGCGAAACATCTAATGAAGCTATTAAAAGGCTTTGTCTACAGGTCATATTATTACCAAAGGCTCACACACAAAGGAAGCAGATTTACACTATCAAGTCCACAAAAGCCTATCCTGGGACTGTGCCCAGGGCACACAAGGATTTTAAAAGTACATAAAAATGGCATACACATGCAGTACAAAGCAGCCCCGAGGGGCCTTGCCCCCTAGTCACTTTCAGGAAATGTTTCAAGATGAAAAGCAAAAATAGTCTGAAGTCCCTTGGAATCTCGGGTTCATTTCTTTATTATTCTCAGGGCCGAGGCGTCCTCCCAACGCACTTTGCCGGGCAAAAATAAAGCCCTTCCTACGAAAAGCCACTAACTACTCAGCCCCCATTTTCGATACAATTTGCTTTTCGTGAAAAGTTCAAGTTGTTCAAGGTCTAGACTCGGTCTCTAGAGTGTAGTGCGCTCGCGTTACCGGACTCGGGAAGAGCATTTTCTTTGTTGTTGACCCTGCTAGGAAAACAGGTCTTGACTCAGCCAAAGCGGCGTTCTTGCGGGTGATTAATGACAGGCCTAGATCTCGCCCCGATGACAGCCACCCCCACCCCCTCCGCGCTGAAGCCGGCCATGTCTGCGCTGGCGGAGGGCGGCCTCCGCGCCCGAAACCGCCCAGTCCCGGAGTGAAGAGCTGCGGCCAATCGATTCGGGGAGATCAGGCGTCGAGATTCGCGTGAAATGTGACCCTTCTACAGCCTAAGCCTATGAATAATATCGCCCTCCCCGATCATTTCCGCTGGAGCTCTCCGGGCTACGGAAACACTCCATTCCCGTCACTCGCCCCAAATCAAAGGACCTTCCTCCTCCCCACAATACCCGGCGGGGCGCAGCCCCCACTCACCCCACGTCCCGGCGCCCCCTCCCCGCCCCTTCACATCGGGCCGTTTCCATTGTGTCTCCGAAGCCGGAGAAGTTACAGAAAGGGGTTCGCCCGACGACTTGGCCCCAGAACCGGTCCCGCGCCCCCGCCCCGGCACCCCACTTGCCACCGCGGCGGCCGCGGGGCCGAGTCCCACCTGTGGTGAGGCGGGACGAGACGTCGCCGAAGGGGGACGGCTCCATTCGGAGGTACTTCTGCGGCGAGGCGGCGGCGGCCGAGAAGCAGGCGGCGGTGGCCGCGGCCGCCGAAGACGGGGAGGCTGCGGCCGAGGTGGGCGCCGACAATGGCGCACATCGCCGCCGCTTCGGGGACGCCGGGCTCAGCAGCGGGTCGAAATCCAGAGTCCTTTTCAGAGTGGCCCCGCACGCCATGGCCGGAGCCGCCGAAGTGCCGGGCTCGGGCGGGGTAGAGAGGGGGGACGGGAGGGGAGGGCGAGGGAAGGGGGGAGAGCGGGGACTCCGAGCGCGGCTGACCCGCGGGCTCAAGAGCAGACAGGCGTGTGGGGAAGCGCCGGCGTGAGGGGAGGCCGCCGCCTCCGCGGCAGGGGCAGGGGCCCGGGCCGGCGCGGCGAGAGCGGGAGGGGCGGTGTCGCCAGCTCACGCCAGCCGCGTCAGGGGGGCTCTCCCGCCTCCTCAGGCGCGGATCCCCCGGGAGAGGCTCCGGGCGCCCCCGCCGTCCGCTCGAGCTCTGCGCCGCTCCTGAGGCGCTCCTGCGCCGAAACCGGCTCCCTTCGGCAGTCGATAGCAGCCCCGTGAGGTGTGAGGCTGGAACGTGGCTCCTCAAATGACCGAGTGGGGGTCCGAAGCTTGAGAGCGGCGGGCGATGAGAGGAGATTGCAAAGCAGCAGCGGCGGCGTCAGGAGCTCCGGCAAACACGTCCAGTCACTTCCCCCTCCGCGGTACGACTCTTCCACCCGCCACCGGCCCCAATATGGCGTCAATAACAACGCCGCCGATTCAAATCCTGCGGCGTCAGGGCGCGTGCGCCCAGGGGCGGACACCCGGAGGGTGCATTCTGGGAGTTGTAGGTTTTCACTGTGGGTAGGAATCGGCTTGAGAAGGGGTTAGGAAGGAGTCGCCAAACTACGACTCCCGTCATTCAAGGCGCGTGACTCCGAGTTCCGGGTTGGAATTTAAATCCCCCCTACACACAGTTTGAGTGTAAAAGAACTCAGCAAAAGAAAAGGCTTTGAGAAACTGGGAGACACGAAAACTAACCGGTAGGGAAAGCAGGCTTAAAGACCTTTAAAATGTAGTTGTCCTGATTCCAATTCCACAGTTATTTAACAACCGGGAAATAAGAAACAACAGCCCAAGACAGATTAATTTCGATGAGTGCCAAAAGTAAAACCTGTCACTTTGAGGGGCTATGAAATAAGATTATAAAACTTGTTTAGGACTGCTAGAGAGAACAGTAATAGTATCAGGTTACAGGATCCTTGACTGAACTAGATGCTTTGCCTTTCCCAAGTAGTTACTTGCATCCACTTAGTAATTCTGCTAATCTAGTTTTACCCTGTAAATGAATAGAATTTGAACAGCATTCAGAACCAAATTGTTTTGCTTTGGAGAAAAAGTGAATGATATAGGGAATTCTATTATCTCTGTTGAATATTGGTGTATACCTTGTGAAAGGTAAAAAAAAAGTAAAAGACAATGTCTAGGGAGTAGATGTTGAGCCCATTTCATAAGCAGAGAAAACTTTTTTTCCCTGTAAGTTGTACTTTTAATCAGAAAATACAGCAGTAATAAAAAAGTGATTTATGAAGAAAAAAAAAAAAAACCTGTCACTAGTCCTTTGCCCATGTAATCTATCGCCAGTCCAATACAAAAATAGTGATCTATGTGACCATATTGGAAATAGGGTAATTTCAGATGTAATTAATTAAAATGAGGTGTCACTGGGAATCCAGTAAAACTGGTATTCTTATAAAAAGGGGAAATCTGGACACAGACAGGCAGAACACCGTGTGACTATGAAGGCAAACAGAAATCTAGGTGGTGTCCACAAGCCAAGGAAAGCCAGAGACGCCAGCAAACCACCAGAAGCTAGGAGAGGCATGGAACAGATTCTCCTCACAGTCCACAGAAGGAGCCAACCCTGCTGATACCTTGATCTCAGAGTTCTAGTCTCCAGAACTGCGAGACAATAAATGTCTGTTGTTTAAGCCAGCCAGTCATGGTACTTTATTACAGCAGCCCTAGCAAACTAATGCAGGGGGTTGTGGTGATTTGAGCTACACTGGACTGCCTGGAAAATTAAAGAGTTGTATGTAAAGGTGGTAGGGGATGTCTAGTAAACAACATTTTAGTCATAATAGCTGCCACTGTGATCACCACTGCACAGCATATCTACACAGTCCTCCCTATTATGATTAAACAGTGACAGGGCTGGGGCAGCCTCCCCTTTTACTAATGACTAAGAAGCTGAGAGGAACAAGAGGGACCTTTCTCTATTCACTTCTGTGTGTTTGCTCAGGCTTTCTGCTCAAACTTGTTGCCTGACTACTCACCTTTAAGACTCAACCTAGGCTAACTCCTCAACACTTCTAGGATGAATTTGTTATATAGATTCACGGAGAAAGAGACACCTCTCTGCATATCTTCATCATTACCCTCACCACATCCTATCTAATAAAAGAGTAATATGCAAATTAACCATCACTTCGCCATAAAGATGGCGGCACCCACAGCCAATAAGGAGGGAATATGCAAATTGACGCCACAAGGTGAGAGGCAGAAGGCGGAGAGGCGGCTCTGGGCCGGAGCGAAGGTGGTGCCAGCAGCCTTCCAGGGGAAGGAAGGCCTCTAGTTGTAATATAACTCTGTTGATGAATCTGCCTCTCCCACCACTGTACTATTTAACTCCTTGCCTATAGTATAGTACCTTGTAAACTTCAACAACTGAAGTTGAATATTTCTTAAATATGTCTTAATCACCCTATCCAGTAGCCCACACTATCCTTGTCCTTTAAGATAGATATCTACTAAAATATTATAGCAACCATGTTAGGGTAGAAGAAAGCTGTTGAAGAAAAAAAAATTAAGGAAATATTTCTTAGACCAAAATAAAAATAATACTCAAAAGCCCATAAGTCTTAACATTGTTTAGAAGTGAATTTTTATTTTGATGATCAAGAAGAAAAGAAAACTATATTTAACACATTAAGAAGTTGATTCAGGTCACATGAATCTAAATATATAGTACAGCTAAGGGCTCCAGTGACCTACACAGACCAGAATTGCTCTTGTGACTAAAAGGCCTAAGACAAACTTTAAAGGCTTGAAATATTTAGAATAGTTTTGCAACAGTCAAGCAAGCATTTTCCAGTTTGTATAATATCAGAAGCCTCTGAAAAGAATCAAACGATTATACCAAGATGCTGGTCTTTGCTTGGCCCTCGACATCTCTAACACCTCCCAAAATATTCCCCAGGATCTGATTCAGATGAGTCATTCTTTAAAGCTTATAAAAGTAGACATAGCTGGATGACACAAAATTTCATCATCCTGAGCCTGAAGATCCTCTTCGCACCATAAATTATTTCTAAACCATTGTTCTGACGTCAAATAAAGATAAATGCAAATATGTAAGGTGTGGAGAGGTGTTTGCTGACATTGCATGCTGAGTTTGAGTAATGGTAGGCTTAGCATTAGGAACAGCAGTTCCCATTCAGGAGTGGCTTCAAATCTATATTCAGAACAAGCATTGCCTAGAGACAAAAAAAATTGTTTAATCACTGTGTAAATGGGTGCAGCAGGGAGGACTAGACATTGTAATTCCTTCCACATAAGATTTTGCAGGCTGGCCAGAACCTTTTCTAAGCACCATAATTGGAATACATACTATTTTCCATTGCAGATAAGATGTTGGCTAATTTAACTTTGATTTCATTATTTTGGATGTGGTCATTATTTTGAGTTGATTGGATAGGTCATAAAGTAATCAAAATTACATATCTGTGAGTGGTTTCAAAAGGTCATCTAATCTAGTCCCCAGACTCAAGGCACGATTACTATGATTCCTCAAGCCAAATCAGTATATATCTGACTCTTCCTAAAGATTTTCAGAAACAACATCCAAAATCCTGAAGGACTTTGAAAGAAACTACAAGATGATCTCTGGGCAGTCAAAATAAATTTTTTATGAAGTCCTTATTTTAAAATTTGCATACTTCTCTCAAATATGTACCTTCAAGTACCTGTATCTTTACTCAGAAACTAGTTGCTCTTACTTTACAGAAAAGTCAACCATGTTTGGGATCTTCTTTCTCAGCCCACACCAATTAGAACAATGAAGTAGAAGGAGAGGGGAATGAGAAATGAAGATGCTACCCCCTGACTACAACAAGCAACACAATCAATGGATAGTAAAGAAAAAGACTAGCCACTGTGGAGAACAGTATGGAGTTTCCTCAAAAACCTAAAAATGGAACTCCCATTTGACGCAGTGATCCCACTTCTAGGAATATATCCCAAGAAACCAGAAACACCAATCAGAAAGGATATATGCACCCCTATGTTCATAGCGGCACAATTCACCATAGCTAAGATTTGGAAACAGCCTAAGTGCCCATTAGCAGATGAGTGGATTAGAAAAACTGTGGTACATCTACACAATGGAATACTATGCTGTGGTAAAAAAGGAGTTCTTACCATTTGCAACAGCATGGATGGAACTAGAGAGCATTATGCTAAGTGAAATAAGCCAGTCAGAGAAAGATAAACACCACATGATCTCACTTATTTGTGGAATATAATGAACAAAAACAGATCCAGAGACAGAGAAGCATCAATCAGACCATCAACCCTCAGAGGGAAGGTAGGGGAGGGTGGAGGTAAGGGGGAGAGATTAACCAAAGGACTTAAATGCAAGCATATAGGCCTAACCAATGGACACAGACAACAGGGGGGTGAGGGCATGAGTCGGGGGAGGTAGGGAGTAATGTGGGGATAAGGACACATATGTAATAACTTAAACAATAAAAAATAAATAAATAAATAAAACGAAAAAGACTAAAAAATAACTACAAAATTCAAAAAGCACAACAGCCTTGAGCCGCAAAATATCAGGACAATCAGCGCAATGCACCTGAGGCATTACTATATTATTACAGCATCATATAATAATGGTCGGATTGCCAGATTTAACAAATAAAAGTGTAAGACACCCAGTTAAATTTGCATTTCAGGTAAACAAGGAATAATTTGTTAGTGCAGTTGTCCCAAATATTGCCTATGCTGATCTGAAATCCAAATTTTACTGGGTGTCCTTTCTTTTATCTGGCAATCCCAAATAAGATGATGACCCACGTCATCAGTAAAGCACAACCTATGTTTAGCACACAGTTCAAAGCCACGTAACAAATACAATATTATAAAATGTTCCATTGATAGTATTTAAGAAAATCACAACTTGCAGTTGTCTGAAAAGTTCATTTATGTGAAATACTTTGAGCTATGCACGTTCTATTCACTGCAGCGTCTCAGGCATAAAATGTACACTTAATAAACATTGGATGAATAGTGGAAAAGCTTAACATACCATTCCCCAGCCGTGGGGTACCTCAAGCCCCTGAAGATTGTCTCTAGCCCCTCCTGGTCATTCAGTTTTAGAATTCCTTCACACCTCCTACTGCGGTGTCAGTTCTGTTGTCCTGCTTGAGTCCAAGTCTGACTCAGAGTCGGTGTCACTGTCCATGTCCAGCTCCCGTTCTCATGTGTGCCTCTTGTCCTGGGTTTCTGTGATGCCAGAGTCAACCTTCTGTGATAGACTTTTTGAGAAAATGAAATGATACTTACACTTCCTTAATATTTTGGGCTTTCTCTGCAAGCCCATTGTTACAAGGGCCAGTCAGGTGTGTGGTGTGAAGGAAATGAAGAAACAGGCCCAACTCTTCCCCAGGAGCAGCTTTTCCAACCCCACCCACTATAGCAAGCCTCAACCTGGAACCACTTATTGGTCACTTACAGTCCTGGGGGCTGGTATTAAGCTTAGGGCTTCACCAGATGTCCAAGAAAT
Organism: Myotis daubentonii; assembly: GCF_963259705.1. Taxonomy (NCBI): domain Eukaryota; kingdom Metazoa; phylum Chordata; class Mammalia; order Chiroptera; family Vespertilionidae; genus Myotis; species Myotis daubentonii. The sequence goes on along the minus strand of NC_081845.1, from coordinate 54,398,187 downwards.
GGCTAGCTTTCATCTAGAACTTGCGGCCCACAGTTATTCTTTGTGGTCCGATTAAACCAAGACATTGTCCCTCTCTTAATAGAGACAGTCTTGAACTCTTAACAGGGTTTGCCTCAGAGAAGTGAGACATGGAGTGTGGCTGTGGGAACAAGATGAACAGGACATGCTTCCCACCCTCAAAGAAGCTTACTTTCTATCTTATGTGATTATCTGAAGATTGTTTTACAAAAATCTCATTTGTCATAACTATTTCTAAAATAAAATATAATTTTCTGGAAAAAATAAGTCCATCTCAGTTATCATCAATCTGAAAACTAAAAGCCAGTATATCTCAAAACAGTGCTTAGCATGTAGTTAATCATTAATAAGTGATGGCTATTATTATTATTATTATTATTATCATTATTTTTAATCCTCAATTGAGGATATTGTTCCATTGATTTTTAGAATGAGTGAAAGGGAGGGGGAAAGACAGAGAGAGAGAGAGAAACATCAACGTGAGAGAGACACATCGATTGGTTTCCTCCTCTGGCTGGGGATGGAGCCAGCAACTGAGGTACATGCTGAAATGGAACCCAGAACCCTTCAGTCCGGGGGCCCACATTCTATCCACTAAGCCAAACTGTCTAGGGCAGTGATGGCTATTATTATCCTGCTAAGACAAACTCCAAAATCTCACCAAGCTGAAGTAGTGAAAGAATTTCAAGAATACCTTCTTATTTGACTGCCCAGAGGCTAGTCACAGCTGTGGGAGGTCCATTTCTTTTTTTTTTTTTTAAATATATATTTTATTGATTTTTTACAGAGAGGAAGGGAGAGAGATAGAGAGTTAGAAACATCGATGAGAGAGAAACATCGATCAGCTGCCTCCTGCACATCTCCCACTGGGGATATGCCCGCAACCCAGGTACATGCCCTTGACCGGAATCGAACCTGGGACCTCTCAGTCCGCAGGCCGACGCTCTATCCACTGAGCCAAGCCGGTTTCGGCTGGAGGTCCATTTCTTAGCCAACCTCTATCCCCTGCTCCTAGGAGGGAACTCAGACAAGATCTAGGTTCCAAATTAGTATAATTGGGTTACAGGGTGTGCTTCACATTCATCCTACTTAAGTAGGTGACTTAGAGCCTAGGTTGGCAATATTTGGAGGGAACAAAAATTATTTACAGGGATCCCACCATGGCCTAAGTGCCCCCTCAGTTTATCCTAATAGAACTCCAAGGTAGGAGTATTCATCTTATTTTACTGTTGAACCTGTGGCGCATGTCTACAGCCACACAATCATAAATGGGTCAGAATTGGGAGTATTACCCAAGTTTGTTGCCTTGGCAGCAAAGAAACCTGGAAAGAAACATATATTGAAATTTTACAATGCACCGATCATAATGGTAATAAGCAGTAAGTGATTAAAAAAAATTAAGGACAGTGCCATCATGTACTCCAGAAGATACAAAAGAATGTATCCTATGACTGCTTCACTGTGTTTTGTTTCCCCATGGAACCAGAGGCTTGAGTACCAAGCTTTAAAAGATGGTTGATTGTTGTGGTCTCATGTTTCTGTTCTAAGGCAATGGTGAGTTCCAAGGGAGTATTGTGGAATCACATGTGGCCCACATGACTTATTTTTTCCTTTCTTAAAAAGGTCTTTCCTGGTATCGCCAAAAGAGCTAGCTACAGATCACTAAAAATCATTCCTAAGTCATATTAACCACAGTTTTTAAGCTTCATTTGCTGAAACAAGCAGTGAAATTGAAGCTCACGTTCCTTTTATTCCTTTTGGTTACTTGCTACTCAAACTGTGGCCCCTGGACCAGAAGCATTGGCATCTCTTGAGAGCACACCTGGAGCAATTGAATCAAAATCTGCATTTTAACAAGATCCCTCAGGTGATTCACATGCACATGAAAGATGAGGAGCTCTGCTCTAGTTCACGCACGTAGCCTCTTCCTGGCAGATGTGCTGATAACACAATGCCACAGTCCTGAGGTGTGTGCCAGGCCCTCTGTGAGGCCGCAGTAATACTAAGATAATTAACAGTGACCTCTGTGATAGAGAGAAAGTAGAATTAAAAAAGGATTCTGAGCAATCTAAAAATGCTCACCTGGATCAATGAGAATTCCTGTATCTAAATGCCTTTCTGCTCTGCAAAAGAGTGGAGTTCAGATTGGTTTTCAGTGAACACAACACACCTGAATTTGTGTTTGCTTTTCATGAGAAGATAACCTAGCAAAATAGTAAGAAGAAAAAGGAAAGATGCGTACATCTCCTATACTGCTAAACTGTTCCTTCTTTCCCCAGTAACTATCCCTCCGCAGCACTCCAACAAAGATGTAAGACAGCTAAGCTTGTTAGAATTCACTCCCTTAACGAATGTTTACTGAGTGATTACTATAGGCCCACCTCTGTGCTCAGTGCTCCAGTTACAAGTAAAAAAAATACGTGGTCTTTGCTCTCATGAAGCTCACAGGTGTGTGTGAACAATTACTACCCAAGTCTGTGAGTATGAACGGAAGGCTGTTTGTAGTGTGAGAGGAAAGGACAAATTCTGCCCCAGTTTTCCTTCCTCAGTAAAGTTGGTAGCATTACTTTGATAGCTTCCGTATTCCTCTAAATATTTCTTTAGCCCCTGAAATGCAAATGTGTGTATAGGAGTTGTTGTGTTTTTTTTCCAAAAGTGGAAATAGTCTTGATAAAGAACTGAAGCATTATCTGTCATCCAGTAATATTCCTCCTAAAATTATGCAACTCATCATTCCACCACTGTGCTCCATATCACTGTTACTCAAAGTGTGGTCTGTGGGTTTGTTCCCAGCTACAACAAGATAAATAAAAAATCAGCAATGATGGTTTAGAAACTTTTATAGTAATTGGACATTGTCACAACATGTCAGGGCATCACCAAAGAACTAATCTCATTGAACAGGTTGCTATAAATTGAATGTTTGTGTTCCCCACCTATCTCTGTAAGACTGGTTTCTCTACTATGAATGTTTTTGAAGCAAACCTAGAAACTGTTTAGATATACATGATCCTCTCTTCGTAGTGCTATCATCTATCCAAACTTGATAAGGTAAATTGACAAGCAAAAAGCAAGCTCACCACCTCAAACTAATACAAAATAATATTGAATGTAAACTGTAATTGAAAAATAAAATGAAAAAAGCAAGCTCACTTACCACATGAAAACTTTAAATATTAATATACAAATTGTTTCCAGTATGCATATCAGCATTTAATATGGAGAATTGCTATTTCCTTCATAACTCTTTGTTTCATTGCAGATATAGAATGACAAAAAAGTACTAAAGTAAGACTATTAATTGCCTGTACTCAGGCTTTCAATGAACAATGTACACATTTTTGTAGTTTTTCCTGTTTTTCTCTGATTATCTTTATTGAAATATATGTCTAATGAATCTAATTTAAAAAGTGGGCTTGTGTTTCATATTTTCTCTTTTATTTTTCTGGTAATTCACTTTTGCTCTATTTACAACAAGTATTGTTTTATTTTTCTAGTAATTTACTTTTGTCCTATTTATAAAAGTATTGGTCCACATGGATTGGTGGTGGGGGAGGGAGGTAACTGGTCCTTCTTCACAAATATTTTGAGAAAAATATCTCTATAGTAACCTGCCTGCTAATGACTACTATTGTCAAACCTAGCTGGTGAAAAAGAAATACCATTAGCTAATATGTATATCGTATTAAATACCTGTCAGGCATGTTCTGTGTGCTTCACATGTGTTAAATCCTTTGCTCTTACCTTATGAATTAGGTGTCATTGTATCACCATATATATTACTGATAAGAAGACTGAGAGATTGAGTCATTTGCTCAAGGTCACACAGCTCTGTAGTGGCAGAGCCCAGTTTCAGAGTCCATGCTTTATCTGTACGGGGACAGAGACAGGCGTTGTAGTCATAGCTCTCCACCAAATAACTATGAGCTTATGTGAGTCATTTAAGTTGTGTGGGAAAAGAAAAGGAAGAGTTATAAAAGATAACAAAAGCCACACTGAAGAGTCCTGCCCCTGTGCCAGGAACTGAGCTAAGGGCTTTACATATGCATGATCTCAGTGTACCTAAGTGTGGGGTGGTACAGGAAATGGTTTCAGGTAATAGGGGAGACGATTAAGTGGTGCATGGGTCAGGCAGAAGTCAAATCAAACCACATAATGAGAAAGCTATTTCTTCTTTAGGTCTCTGACTCCTTCTGTTCACATCTGGTAGAGTCTCTTCAGTGCAGGTCTTGAGTGATTTCCTAACATATTTCCTTTTATTACATAAGGAGACCAGGCCTTGGACTTAACATCTGTCTGGAAGCAAGGTCTTTTTTATTTTCATTGCGCCTTTAATTTAGGGCAAGTTGTTTTCCAGTTGTAATGAGGATGTAAAATTTCCTTAAAAATGTATTTAAGTTTAACAGTGAGCTATGGAACAATATAAAGAGGATAAGAATATAGGCCTTACATGGACTTGACAAAAGATAATGACTACTGAAGTTTGGAAAATACTTCATCTTTCAAAAACCCAGCAATGTAGTATCATTTTCTATTTATAGGTAGGAGAGCTGAGGCTTAGAAAAATTCAGAAACCTGCCCAAGGTCGCTCACTGTATAGGAAGGTGAGGAGCTGGGATTCAAGCCTAGAAGTGTCTGCCTCCAAAGTTAATGTCCTAATAACCCATTACGTATACCGCCTCCCTTCTATGAAAACCATATCTGTTCCCTCCCAGGGTTAGTACTCTGTGCTTCATGATTTAAAACAGCAGTTCTCAAAGTGCAGGACCAGAGAGTGGTCCTCCGCAAGGGCCCTCCTCCAGGTATTTTCATCATAATACGAAGATCTTTGTCTCTTTCACTCTCGTTCACTTACAAGTGTACAGGGAAATTTTCCAGAGACTGCATGACATGTGACATCACAGCACACTGAGTACAGAAGCAGATAGGAGAATACAGCTGCCTTCTATTAAGCCAGACATTTAAATGATTTACAAAAATTTAAGCAACACCTCCTTCTCATTAAATCTTTTTTGTTTTAAAAAATTATTTTAAATAAAAAAATATGTGATTTATGTTGACATGTAATGGGTTTATTATTTTAAAATGAATAAATATGTTATTTATTCAACTTAATTTCTAATACATTAAACATATACATTTTACATGTATTAATTTCTAATATATTAGTACATATAACCTACAGAAACAAGTTTTTTGAGGTTGTCATGAGTATAAAGGGAGTCTCAAGATGGACCATATGGGGCGAGATTTTTTTTTATATTAATGAAAACTTTTTCTCCCATTATTTCCACTCTTCCTGTTTCCCACTCCATTTAAGCAAGTAATCCCTGTGATTCATTGCTTCAGTAAAGGAACTTTTCCAAAGCAGAAACAGTTTGTCTGGCTTTTGTTTTTCCAAAAAGCCTAATCCATTAAGAAAGTTCTGCTAGGTGCTTTGAAGCAGTAATATCAAAATACAGCAAGTGCCACTGAGAAGGAGAAAAAAAAATAGCAGTGTTGAGAGAGGGCAGCTTTCCCAGGACTAGAAGAATATTTCTCACCTCTTGAGGGTGTGGGGAAGAACAAGACAGAAGAGAGATTAGGAGACCAGGAAGGGCAGGACTGGGCGGAAGGGGCCAGGAGGACAGAAAGTAGGCACTGCTCAGCCACAGCGGGGAATCTTTCATTGTCCAGGAGCCATGTGGGAGCTGGGTACTGACACTGCCCAAATCCAGTGTCACTGAGAGCCAGCTCTTTGTCACCATCCCCATGACCATCTGCAGGAGTGACACCATCTGATTCATCCAACTGGGACACTACACCCTCACAACATCTTTGGCCCATCAGAAGCCCAAGGGAGGGTGGCTGGGGGTCCTTTGTGAAATGGGAATGTTAATAATATCCACTCTAAGGCCTGATGTGAGCAGTAAATGAACTAATATATACAAAGCTCTTTGAATGGCAAACTCTTTGTAAGTGTGGGCTCTCATAAAGGAGACAGACTGTGGGGAAGGGGAGTTATGGGACGTGTGGAAACCCTGTGTCAGAGGGGCTAGCCTAAGGTAGAGAGGTGAGGGTACCTTTGGTAACCAACCCATTTTGGGGATGTAGCCTGCACAGCCCTCAGAGTTCACTTGTTCAGCAAATGGTCCCAGCACATTGGAAATGAACAGCAAGGCTTCTCCGCATGTGGCCAAAAAGGCTGCCAGCAGCTGAGATATGTGTGTGCCTCTTTTTCAGAGAAAGACAAGCATCTGAAAGTGGCAGTCTGAGGGGGCCTGGAGCCATGATCTTGGAGACCACAGTTCTGCTCTAGGGACCAATGCCACCTTAGTTCTAGACTCTAGGTACCCAGGTGGGCCAGTCCACGGAACAGAAGGTACAGCAGCCAGTTAGCGCTATCACATAGTTGGACCTGCTACTGTTAACCAAAGTATGTATACATAGGGTGGGAGAGGGAGGAAATAGAAGTGAATGGTACAGACACACAGTTTCAAACAATTCATAAAAAAAAAAAAATGGCTAAGGAACACCTGAAAAGACATACATCTTGTTTTTTAAAAAAATATATATTTTATTGATTTTTTACAGAGAGGAAGGGAGAGGGACAGAGAGCCAGAAACATCGATGAGAGAGAAACATCAATCAGCCGCCTCCTGCACACTCCCTACTGGGTATGTGCACACAACCAAGGTACATGCCTTTGACCGGAATCGAACCCGGTACGCTTGAGTCCACAGGCTGATGCTCTATCCACTGAGCCAAACCAGCTAGGGCAAGACATACATCTTTGCTACTACTCAAAGAATGCAGATTAGCACAAGTATGTGAGGTGCTCATTTTTTTCTTTTTGGATCATCAGATTGGCAATAATGAAAAATAAAGGTAATTGAAGGAAACTTGTTAAGTGTATGAGGTGCTATGACTTTTCTAGTGTGCTATTGGGCATTTTGTTATAATATTTTAAATGTACATAAGCTTCAGCCCACTAACTTTAGTTGTAGAAATTATTCTAAGGAAATAATTAGAAGATACACAGGCACATATGTGTATGCATATATGTATATAGATATTCCCAAGACATATTTACCTGCTGTCAATAATGGGTTTGTGTGCATGCTTAGGGCTCTTTTAAAGGAACTTGAACAGGTTGGGAAACTGAAATTCTCACTGGGATTATTTATTTTTTTATTTTTTCAATTTGGATCATTTCTTTCTTTCTTTCTTTTTTTAATCCTCACCCAAGGATGTGTTGAGGGAGATGGAGGTAGAGAGGGAGGAACAGAGAGAGGGAGAGAGGGAGGGAGGCAGAGAAAGAAAGAAATGTTGATGTCAGAGAGAAACATCAATTGATTGTCTCCAATATACACCTCAACCAGGATCAATCCTGCAACCTAGGTGTGTGCCTTGACTGGGAATCAAACCTGCAACCTTTTGGTGTACGGGAGGATGTTCCAACCAACCGAGCCCCTGGGCCAGGGCTCGATCCTTCCTTTCTGATAGGAATATGCTAAGTATTAAAAGAGCCAATTGTAATTTCTTTCAATACCACAGTGGATTTCAATGGGGGAAAATTAATTTTGCTGTATAGGCAACTTTATAAGAATGCCTCAATTTCACATATTTTGAGATAGCTATATTAATTTGGCATAGATAGAAAGCAATTTCAATTAACACAGTCTTTTGTCTTTATTTGCAGGGGGTGGTTCACCAATAACGCATTTTAGAACATTGTTCACCAACAACATTAGGAAAGAGTGAATTTTATCCATATTACTCCCCCCACCCCATATTACTTTTTTAAGCCTCTAATATCTAGAAAGGCAAACTCTTTTAGAACAAGGTCTGCTTCTTCTCTTCTTTTTGAATTCTACTCTGAGCAAGAAACATTGGCTAAATGCCTACCTAGGGACTTCAACATTGCTGGCTCATATAATGGCCTTGCAAAGTGTTTACAGTAATGGTAATGTTGGGGATAATACACCACTGAACTTTCTGCAAAGACAGCTTTTTGAATGATAGCTCATATAAAACCTGCCAAATCATGGATATTAGAGTTGGTCATTCCTTTTCTGATGAAATTCTAAAGATGCAAATAATAATCATAGACAGCAAGAGCTGGAAGGTCGTCTATTCTGTTCCCTCAGGTTACACATAAGGAGATGAGTCTGGGAGGGATTAAGAGCGTTGTCTAGTTTCATGACTTAGAAATGGCAGAGATTTATTTTATTCCAAAAATGATGCTCTTTTTATTATAACTCAGCATACCTCTCTCAGACAAGTCTGCCTAGAAATGCCAAACATTCCCTTCTTCCTACCCACGTTCCACCTTGGAGGCTTTGCCCCACTCATGACCCTGGGAGGGACAGCACTGCATACCGTGTGACTGTGCCCCGCCAATCTCCGCGACTGACCCAGGGATAGACATATGACCTAAGTTGGGCCATTCGGATACTCTCACAAGAATTTGGCATAGGGACAGAGAGGCTGAGTCATTTAGCTATGCAGAGTCAAGTTGCAAGGTCATGCCCAGCTGGCCTGCCACAGCAGGCCAAAGCCTCATGCTAGTTAGTGAGGGGAAAGCTGAGAAACCATGAGTCAGCAGGAAAAGCCGGTTAGCAAACAGAGAAGCAGAAGGATGGAGCAGATGCCCAGAGACAAACAGGGAGACCATGTACTTCGAAATGCAGAGGAGAAACAGAGAGAAAGAAAAATCTGCAAAATCACCTTCTTGGTCCCGTAATGCCAACTTGATCTGCACTGGCTTATCATAACCCCATAATAAACTGACTTTCAATCAACCCTCTCTTTATTTGAACTAAGTGGAATTCTGTTCTTTGCCTCTAAATTCTCCCTAAGACACTCCAAAATTCATAGTGAATATATTTTGGGTGAGAAGACTGCTATGCTTTGTTTGTTTTTTAAAATGAAGATTATAGAAATAGAAGTTTTATCTCAAAATCCACAATAGGATGAATAGTTTTCTGCATTCTCCTCCCTAACTATTGAGACCCTGGAGATCAAGCTTTTCAGAACTTTAGGTGGGAACTAACCCACTTTGGACCTTTCCCAAAGTATACTAGAGATAGTCTGTACAGAAATAGAGATCTTATTGGTGTATGTAGATGCCACCTTGGAAATGTATGTCAACACTTCCTAGAGTCTTTCCATTTAAAGATTCCAAGGGCGGAGCCTCTGTTCCTGTAGATGTACTTGTGGAATTTCCATAGGCCCAATTTTGACCCATCTGGGAGGTGGCCATAGCCATGAAAAGTTCAGGTATTATTCCTGCACTAATCTCTTTTCAATAATAGGAAAGGCCTTTTGAAAAAGTCTACTTATTCTTTTAAAATGCATAAGACTAAGCAAATCTACACTAATAAAAGAGAAACATGGTAATTGGCATACAACCGCTACACTTTTCATTGGCTAATCAGCGAGATATGCAAATTAACTGTCAGCCAAGATGGCGGCCGGCAGCCAGGCAGCTTGAAACTAACATGAGGCTTGCTTGCCTCAGTGACGGAGGACTCCAACGTTCCCCACCTGCAGCTGCAGGCCTCTGAGCGGGCAGTTTAAGAAACATTGTAACAAATACCGCCGGACTTCAGCCAGCAGATTCGCAACATTGTAAGCAAAGGCCAGAAACCTACTTTCAGCCGCAGGAGGCCTAAGAGCTGGAGCCAAGCCTCAAGGTAAAGCTGGCCCAGAATTAAAAAAAAAAAAAAAAAAGGAGCGGTTGGGAACTTCAGTCACTCCCAGCCTGAAAACAGCCCTCAGCCCCTCACCCAGACTGGCCAGGCACCCCAGTGGGGACCCCCATCCTGATCCAGGACACCCTTCAGGGCAAACCAGCCGGCCCCACCCATGCACCAGGCCTCTACCCTATATAGTAAAAGGGTAATATGCCTCCCAGCACCGAGATCAGCAGAGCCATGAGGCCTCCCGGCACCGGGATCAGCGTGACAGGGGGCAGCGCCCAAACCCCCTGATCGCCCTGTGGCTGTGTGTGTGACAGGGGGCGGGGCCCCAACCCCTGAGCAGCCCTGCTCTGTGCCTGATAGGGGGGAGCTCCCCAACCCCCCCCCCCCACAGGCCCTGCTCTGTGTGTGACGGGGTAGAGCCATAACCTCCCCATCGGCCCTGCCATGAGTGTGACAGTGGCGGCACCCCAACCCCCTGATCGGCCCTGCTCTGTGGGTGATAGAGGGCGGTGCCCCAACCCCCTGATGGACCCTGCTCTGTGTGTGACGGGGGCAGCGCCCCAACCCCCTGATTGGCCCTGTTCTGTGCGTGACAGGGGGTGGCCCCGCAACCTCCCCATCGACCCTGCCTTGAGTGTGACAGGAGGCGGTGCCCCAACCCCCCAATCGGCCCTACCCTGAGCGTGACTGAGGGTGGCATCACAACCTCCCAATCTGCCCTGCTCTGTGCATGACGGGGCGTCGCCCCAACTCCCCAATCGGCCCTGCTCTGAGCCCAACCAGGGGCTGCACCTAGGGATTGGGCCTGCCCTCTGCCACCTGGGAGCAGGCCTAAGCCAGCAGGTCGTTATCTCCCAAGGGGTCCCAGACTGCGAGAGGACACAGGCCGGGCTGAGGGACCCCCCTCTCCCCCCCGAGTGCACAAATTTTTGTGCACCGGGCCTCTAGTATAAAATAATAGAGAAATGATTGACTAAATTAGGATTCATCAGATGGAATACCATACAGATGTTTTATTTTATTTTATTTTTTAATATATTTTATTGATTTAGAGAGGAAGAGAGAGAGAGAGAGTTAGAAACATCGATGAGAGAGAAACATCGATCAGCTGCCTCCTGCACACCTCCTACTGGGGATGTGCCCACAACCCAGGTACATGCCCTTGACCAGAATCAAACCTGGGACCTTTCAGCCCGCAGGCCAACACTCTATCCACTGAGCCAAACCAGGTAGGGCCCATACAGATGTTTTAAATAATAACTACCAAGATTAAATAACATAGAAAAATATTTATGATCAAATGAACAAGGAAAAAAGGAGAATACAAAGTTGTAAGTATCAACTCTGTGAAAACAGGTTCACCTAAGAACATTTTTCTTGATAGTCCTCAAAAGGTAATTGAGGTAGCCACAATCCATCCATAGATCTTGGTTTGTAGGACAAATTCTATTGGGCATTTCTGCTTTAGATGATTTTGGTTAGAAAAAGTTACTGACCTGGTTCAGGCCCTGAACTTCTTACATAGGCCTGATTTTGTGTTCTGTGCTGATCTACTTCTATGCCTGTCTGTGACCTACTGATAATGGAGAGTTCTCTCTCTCTCTCCAATCATTAAAATTCTTGTATAGGGGCCTTTGGCTTTGCACCTCACAGATTTCAACAACTGTATTTAGATTGTGCTCATTAGTGTTTCCCTATCTACTATTTCTCAACTCTGTGACAAGGTGGAAATGTGTCTTCCCACCAGTGTGCTAATAGATTCTGCAAAGTTTCTGGGAACACCCTCTAAAGCTAGGTGATAAGGGGAGAGGTAAATCTTCTTGCATTTGGTAGGAAAAAACAAGTTATGGACTTAATACCATTGGAAAGTCTTCCTTTTGTTAAAGAAGTGTGTTATTCTTTGGCCGTTTCTGAACCAGTCCCGACAAGTCCTCCTGACAAGCAGAAGGAGTTAAACATTGGTCTCTTGCTGCTTAACAAAGGGTTTGGTTGCATAATGATCTCATGTAGACTTTTGTTATGTTTGTGGCCAGGCAGCATCATTCGAAAGCTTTTCCCATATCGAGGAAACTTAGACATTATGAATCCTGCCTTCTCAAGGGAAAACTAGACCTCACTATTCCAGCCTTCTCTGCAGCCAGGGTGTGAGCATGTGACCTTGTTTCTGCAATCAGATGCAGCTGTGCACTGCAATGTAGAAGAGGAAACCATGAGAAAGCAGGTGTCATGCAGAATCAGTTTTCTGGTGAGGGCTGTGGGGCTTGGCAGAGGCACCAAGGCGGACACAGTAGCAGCCCCATTGTCGTCGTCCCCTGTGGGGATTGTCATGCAGCCACAGTGCCTGTGCCTGGGAGTCCCTGCTGCACTGCCCAGCAGTGTAACTGGGCTATAACTTCTTGCAAAGTAGCCTTAGGGCACGATGCTCTGGCCCTTCCAGAAGTCTGTGTGCTAAATAACATCCATTAAGGCATTCTTTTTATTTTTAAACTGGCAAGAGTGGATTCTATTGTCTGCAACTAAAAATCTTGAATAAAATACTCACTTGTATGATTTAACATTAGGTTGAAGGACTTAAAAGTGATGCATTTTTCTTATTAATCATGCTCCACCAGCTGGGAGATACAAATAAGGTTATATTAATGACAAATCCTAAATTTTACTGGTTCTCCTTCCACTTGCATAATGTTGATTTTTCTGGCCTCACCCAAAGCATCTTCCAGAATCCCCAAGGTTGTGGCCTATGTGCTCATAGTTCTCTCATGTTCTTTTCTCGGCCTCCTGTGTTTTCAGCTGTGGCCTAAGAAGCCATTTGCTGGTGTTGGCTCCTTACCTCTGTCAGTACCAAGCACGATGAGGCTGATACTCATGTCAAATGTGTGCTGCTTCTAATGCTGTCACTGGGTGTTATCCCCGTGAAAGCATCCCAGCCTATGTCCACTTGTTTTACAGGTGCCCTTTAAACACCCTTCCTTTAGCGACTGCATACAGCCCTTCTCTCTAAGGCTCCAATGTAAGTACCTGGGACTGAGCCGAAGGATCAAATAGGGTGATGTTTATCTTTTCCATTTCCTTATTCTTTCTCCAACCCACAGACTCTCCTCCCTCTCCCCCCATGCAAATCAACTCATGCAAATAGACAGCGCTGGCTGTAACATCACAGTTCATCAAGCCTTGTCCCATCTGTGCTCTCAAAGTGGGAACAAATTAGAACCACGCTGGTGGACTTCTGAAGCATTATTTTTATTTTTCAACGTTTCAGAGTTGTCGGAATGTGTTCTCTCAACAAGTAGAAAAGCATGAGCTCAAACAGTCACTTGGGCCTGTGGAATTTATGCTGACACAGCCTGCTTCTGCCAGGCTACTTTCTTACAGATGTCTTCTTCCCCGACACCCTCGGGTATTTGTCTATTAACAGAATACAAGCAACTTCTTTGGCAAATATATTCAGAATGTCAGCACAAGCGATGAGTCTTAGGAAAATGGAATAATTAGGGGATTTCTCAGCAGTTCCACTGCCAGTTTTCCCTGGGCACTTGTATCAGTGCTTATTTTAATGACTTCAATCAGGA